>NC_089502.1:24476702-24657569 GCF_036850765.1 Saccopteryx bilineata
ATTGGATGTATTTAAGATGGTGTATAAGAATTGTTTTGAACTATAGACATTTCATAGATATAAAAATTTCCAGAATGTTAGTAAAATAATACTTAAAAGAATTAAAGAAGAAGGAAAGGAGTAGAATTGATTTTAAAATTTGTTTTTTACTTTGAATGTGAAAATCAAGAACTTCCTGTATCAAGGAATGCAATATTAGTTATTACTCTATTAGGGTCACTGAGACAGGATGGTATGAGGCATTTCATTACATTACACTAAGTTGGATATCTTCACCTCTAAACTGATAAAAATAGCCCTTAATCTCAAATAATTATGGTTTTGTATAAGTTTTATGTACTTATTGAATACTGCAGAGTTCTAGTGCTTATTAGGCTATTACTATAAAATGCAAATGTGTGTATTATAAATTGTTAAGCATTGTCAAAAATCTTGATATCCTCTTGGAGAATGCCTAATCAAAATAGCCCAAGTCAAGTCTGTGATAAATGTTGTCATTTAATTGGTCCATTTTGGATATTTGGCAAGGAATTGTGTTTTTGGTGATGTAACAGCTATCAACATTGTGAGGTAAATTACTAAAGATTATCTGTGTCACCTTTTTATCCCCTTGTAGGCGTCTAACCAAGGAAAATGTGAAGCCTTCTGGAAGACAAATTGGAAAGTTGAGCCATAGCAATCCAACCATTTTGTTTGATTATGTATGTTTTGAGGTTCATATTATTTAAGGAGTTTGTTATCTTTTAAGTCAGCACAAGTGGCAATGATGTTGTTTTAAAAATCTTTCTTAGTTTTAGGTGAAAAAACCTTTAGCAAATGAAACATTGTGTGGTTAGTCTAAAAACAAAACTTAGTATACAGTATATTTAACAAATTGATCTACTTTAATAATATGTAACAATGCCGCTATTATAAACAGTGTCACATCTTGTTTACTACATTTTGATTTATAGAAACATTAATAGATTCATGATTTGATTTTAGTTGTTAGAAACATTTGTATAACATTTCATTGTGATTCAGATATAATACTTTCATATTTAGATAGATTTCTAAAACACATTTGACTAACCTGTATATCTCCAAAATTTAAGTTTAGATACTCTGGAATTATTTTCTAATTGGAAAATGTAGACCAAGAAAATATGTTCTAAGGAAATACTAGGATAGTAGGGTTTATATAAATACAAAGTAGAAGAAAACTGCTTTTGAAAAATGAAAAGTATGGCTATTATTTAGTTAGCACAGGAGTTCTCTTTTGATTCGTTAATACCATCTGTTCCGTGTTGCTCTCTTCCAGATCCTGTCACAAATACAGAAGTATGATAACTTAATAACACCTGTAGTAGATTCACTGAAATACCTCACTTCGTTGAATTATGATGTCTTGGCCTGTATCCTTTCGAGTGAAGTAATACATAGATTTCACATTTCATAGATCTTAATAGTGAAGGTTTTATTTTCGTTCTAAGTTCCTTTAGTAATCATCTGAGGTTGATTCAGTTATCTGTTCTGAAGGTTGGCCAGTCAGGAGTTTGTATGTGTGTCTTTGTTATATATAGGAGAGACAGTGTTATATTTATTAAACATCATTGTTTATAGATATAAAAATTACCCCACAGATTACTGAGTGTTTGGAGAGAAACAAACATCCTTTTAAATTAAATTTTATTATTATTTTATTGTTTATTTTATTGATTTAGAAGGAGAGGAAGGGGGAGATAGAGAGACGGAGACAGAGACAGGAACATCAATCTGTTCCTGAATGTGCCCTTGACTGGGGATCGAACCAGCAGCCTCTGTGTTTTGGGACAATGCTTTAACCAAGCAAGCTATTCAACCAGGACAAATTTTATTATTATTTTAAAAAATAAATTTATTCATGTGACGTTGGTCAATAAGATTTAGGTTTTAAGTGTATAAGATATCTTGATAGAGGTAGAATTTGTGTTGCTTGCTGAAGAAAGATGGAAAAAAGGCTAACAAAGAAAAGATGGGCCCTGGCTGGATAGCTTGGTTGGTTAGAGTGTCATCTGGAAGCACAGAGGTTGCTGGTTAGATCCCTGGTCAAGACACATACAGGAGCAGCTCAGTGTTCCTGTCTCTCTCTCTCTTGCTGAAATCAATAAATAAAGATTGTAAAAAGAAAAAAGGAAAAGTTGGTGCTATAGTGAAAGTATTTTTCAATAATTTGCAATAACTTGAAGCTAACAATTTAATTTTTTTTTCAAAGCTGTGGCATTTTTTTTTTTTTTGTTATAAGGCTCTTTGTTAGAGATGTAGTGGATTCAATTTTTTCTTAATGTGTTAAAGATTGTATCATTGAAGCTTTAGCTAATCCAGAAAAGGAGAGAATGAAACATGATGACACAACCATCTCAAGCTGGCTTCAGAGTAAGTGTTTTTATTTTTCCAAGGATGACATTTCCATCTGTTATGACTGTGATGGTTTGTGTTCTGTTATCTATGCTAAAAGCTTATTGGCAAGAGCTCTTGAGAATAGCTATTCAAGGCTTTTACTACAGTGTCTGAGTTTCTGGCTATGTAGGAAGGTTCATGTTGTACTTACTCATTTTCCAAGTCAAGAGGCCATTCTTGGTCATGATAGAATTTGGGCAAGCATTACTGAGGAGATGAAAATTTCCTTCTATTCTGTTATTTTAGAGGAAGTAATTTTATGGGAACTATTATCTCTTCTTTTACTTCTATCCTGAGGTTTTAGTCATCTTAAAAGGACAAAAACATGGTTGCTTAATTAAAACAAAACAAAACAACAACATAAAAACAAGAAGTAAAACCCTAGCCTTTAAAAAAATTTCTAGTATCTGATTTCTAGCAGCCAGTTCCCTTTTTCTCAAGCTGTCCTGT
Organism: Saccopteryx bilineata; assembly: GCF_036850765.1. Classification (NCBI taxonomy): domain Eukaryota; kingdom Metazoa; phylum Chordata; class Mammalia; order Chiroptera; family Emballonuridae; genus Saccopteryx; species Saccopteryx bilineata. Next base: position 24,479,571 of record NC_089502.1, read on the forward strand.
GTAACGGCTAAATCTTGCAGTAGCTCCCTATGCTTTTTAAAGTCTGCATTGTGTAATAAGTCACACAAGTAAGTTTTTTGGAGATCATGTTTTTAATCACTATATTAGCCTCATCTTTTGCCCCTTCTCAATATTCCAGGTTCCATTAATACTGAACTTTCGCTTTTCGTGTCCTACTTGCGCATTAATTTCTCTGCTTGGAGTATCCTTTCGTGCCTGCTACATGTTAGATTTTAACCTAGAGCTTGCTTGCTTTGTTTTTGTCTTTGTTTGTTATTTGTTAGTTTGTTTCTTTCTCTTTCTATTTCTTTCTTTAAGATTTTATTTATTGATTTTACAGGAGGGGGGCAAGAAGTATTAACTCCTAGTTGCTTCACTTTAGTTGCTCACTGCTTGCTTGTAGTATGTGCCTGACCAGGCAAGTCAGGGATTCAAACTGCTGACCTCAGTGTGCCATGTCGACGCTCTATCCACTGCGCCACTACAGGCCAGGCGAGAGGTCATTTTCCTTGGAAAGTTTTTTTCGTTAATGCTCCTACCCAAAAGTCAGAATTAGCTGCCCCTCTTCTCTACTCCCATAGAACCTTTTATTCATTGTAGTTATTTCAGTTTACTTGTCTTAATCCCACACTAGGCAGTAAGCTCCTTTAAAAAAAAACCATTTTTTATTGGTCAAAACATCACTAGCATGACAGCCAAGCCAAAGAAAGAGAGAGCTGGCTTAGCACACATGCTCTCTTTTTCCCCACACGCAAACATGCTTCATAGCATTTTGTTATTTTATATTATGTGGAAGCAGCAAGATATGGGTATAAATGGATTTTGCATGTTATTTCTTTTGGCATTGTGGCCATATTTATTTATTTATTTATTTATTTATTTATTTAATTTATTGGGGTGACATTGGTTCACAAAACCATACAGGTTTCAAGTGTACAACTCAATGAAACATCATCTACACACTGCATCATGCGCCCTCTGCCCAAGCAAAGTCTCTTTCCGTCCCCATCAGCCCTCTCTGCCTCCTCCGCCGGCCCAGCCCCTTCCCTCTGGCGGCCGCTGCACTGTTGTCTGTTAGGGGGAAAGCTTCCGGAGGGCTGGGTCTCTGTTTTGTCTGTTACCTTGAGGCACTTAGCAAGTAATTGTTGAACAGGCAATAGGTGACTAGGATCTCTTCATCTTGATTTAACTGGTGTTTTCTCTGTCCTCCTGATGTGAGAAGGATCCTTGGTTAAAATTGGTCTGTTCTGCTACCTGGTCCGGCAGCGTTTTCTTTCCGTGTCTCCTTGCCCCCCACAACCAGCACATGTTCCTAGGTAAAAGCAGATTTTCCCCATGTCTCAAACATCTGAGGGGCACGTGTTGTTTTGACCACTTCTGTTTACTGAGTCATCTGAAAGGTTTGTTATGGTCTGGTTCAATGGTCCCCAACCTTTTTTGGGCCAAGGACCGGTTTAATGTCAGGAAATATTTTCACAGACCGGCCTTTAGGGTGGGACGGATAAATGCACAAAATAAAATTATGCGGCCGGCGCAAAAACTGGTATTTTCAGATGTTGAACTTATGAGACAAGCATCAAGAGTGAGTCTTAGACGGATGTAACAGAGCGAATCTGGTCATTTTAAAAAAATAAAACATTGTTCAGACTTAAATATAAATAAAACGGAAAAATGTAAGTTATTTATTCTTTCTCTGTGGACCAGTACCAAATGGCCCACGGACTGGTACCGGTCCGCAGCTCAGGGGTTGGGGACTACTGGTCTAGTTAATGTCACAGGCTCTGGAAACAGGCTGTATGTATCTGAATCATAGTTCTACTTCATACCAACTATTTGACCATGAGCAAATGACATGATATGTGTGTTCTAAATTTTCATCATTGATAGGTTTTTACTAACCTGAGATGGTTATTGTAAATATTAATGAGATCATTAACATAAAGTGCTTGTTTAGTACAGTTTGGCATATGTATGCTCAATAAATATTAGCTATTATCAGTTATAAATCTATTAAGTTGTATCAGCAATACAACTACTCCTACCTCATTTTGCTTCAGAAACTGATTTGAAGAAGTGATGTTCAATATTGTACTTTTTGTTTTATAAATTGTTTCTTAAAAGCCCTTTTCTTAATTTTATATAGGTCTGGCTAGTTTCTGTGGTGCAGTTTTTCGTAAATATCCAATTGATCTTGCTGGCCTTCTTCAATATGTGGCTAATCAGCTAAAGGCGGGGAAAAGGTAAGGTATTCATAACAAATTATATGTAAAATGAAATTTAATAATAAGAGTACTTCTGGTGATACTGGGATATTGAGATTTCTGTTATACTGAAAAACTATTTGTTGGTTGTAGGTTTAAGTAGAATAGTTGCTCACTTATGTATGTGGAGCTCCTTAATTAAAATAAGTTATAATTTAATACATAAATACGGTTTTACTGAAAGAAATTAATATTTGACTATATATGTAGTTCTAATTATTTTGACTACCTGTTAGGCTTTTGAATAAATGCTTAATATAGTATATTGTAAAACCTCTTATGACAAGTCTATTGACTGTGCTACTGCACAGTAATTGGCATTTACACTGAGCATTTGGTAGGAACATACTAATTTTGAGAGTGTATAGAATATCTTTAACACAATTATTTTTGCAATTTGAACTTAAACATAAAATTTACATACCTTTTGAATAGTACCCTCTTTATAAATACTGAGGTCTGTTATTTTATTCTGAACCAGTAATTAGTGCTTACAGTTTGAATTTGTATGTATATTAAACCTTATCAGCAGTAGACTGACTAGAATCAAAGAACTAAAAATTGTTTTCAAAAGCTTTCTCGTAGAAAACAAAAATTTGTAGAGCTATCTGGTATTCCAAACAAGTATTACCTATAAGGAATTCTTGACATTATTATTTTATTTAGGGAAAACTTAAAAAACAAATAAACAATGTTTAGATTTAGGATTTTATCAACACTCAGTGCTATACTCATTTTATTGGCCGTTCATATAAAAGGCGAAAGATTTATGCGAGCTGAAGAGAAACCAGAGTATATTGGCCGTTCATATACATTGTGCTCTTCTGTGTCTATAGGCCAGGAGAACATAATGTTATTTTTAAATCTATAATTCAGTTCTGTGTACTGTGAATATAGTTTTTATGACCAGCTAATTAAAAGATAGTTTAAAGGCCCTGGCCGGATGGCTCAGCGGTAGAGCGTCGGCCTGGCGTGCGGGGGACCTGGGTTCGATTCCTGGCCAGGGCACATAGGAGAAGCGCCCATTTGCTTCTCCACCCCCCCTCCTTCCTCTCTGTCTCTCTCTTCCCCTCCCACAGCCGAGGCTCCATTGGAGCAAAGATGGCCCGGGCGCTGGGGATGGCTCCTTGGCCTCTGCCCCAGGCGCTGGAGTGGCTCTGGTCGCTGCAGAGCGATGCCCCGGAGGGGCAGAGCATCACCCCCTGGTGGGCGTGCCGGGTGGATCCCGGTCGGGCGCATGCGGGAGTCTGTCTGACTGTCTCTCCCCGTTTCCAGCTTCGGAAAAATACCAAAAAACAATAATAATAATAATAAAAGATAGTTTAAAGAAAAATTAAAATATTTTATTGGTATTATTGCATACTGATTCCATGAGGGCTCTCTAATTTTCGAAAACTATATTTAGGGAAGACAGGGCCAGTTGAGAGAATAAGCACTTACTAAGAATCTTAGAACACTGTTTCTTTCTCTATTAACTTGGGTCTTGGATATGCCTAGCTTGAACTTTGTAAAAAAATCTGCATTTGTTTTGTGGGAAAGAATGTTCTTACTTTATCTTCATTACTTAAGATCTTGGAAGTCATAGGTGTTCTTTCCATTGACAGCTCTAAACTTTAAGAATTAAAATGTATAACTGTTGGCACAGTAATGTGCTTAAGGCTGGCCACTAAATTGTCATCTTAGGGTCAAATACTACAACTTGGGACTTCTGTCACCTTCCTTTTCCTCTATTCCTCTATTCCTCTATTCCTCTATTCCTCTATTCCTCCCTCCCTCCCTCCCTGTTTCCTTCCATCTATCCCTCCATTCCTTCCAATTGTGTGTGATTATTTAGAGAGATGGCTCTATACCATCAAAATATATATATTGGCCTTCCTGTAGTGGAGGATTAAAAAAATTCTGTGGTGGACATTATTGGGTCAACTGATAAAAAATGAAATGTGAACTATAGATTAAAGTATTGTATCAATGTTAGTTTTACTAAAGTGGATAACTGCTGTGGTTATAAAACAGAATAGCTGTATTCTTAGGAAATAGAAGCTTAGGAATTTTAGGGGTAAATGTATACCTAAAATGATGTTACATACTAAATAAACTCTCAAATGGTTCAGAAAGTGTGTGTGTGTGTGTGTGTGTGTGCGCGCGCGCGTGCGCGCGCAGAGAGGAGGGTGAGGGAGGGAGGGAGGGACGAGAAAGAAAACACAAATGAAAAAGCAAACAGGAGTAAAAAGGTTAATAGGTGAGGTTGGGGTAAAGCTTTTTACTGTTTTTATCTTTGCATGCTCTCTCTATATTTGAAATTATTTCCAAGGAAAAAGTCCAAATAAACATAAATACATGGCCCAAAATTTTTTCAGTATAATTCTAAGAATGCAGTTTTTCCTTAAAAACTGCTTCAGCTCCTTTCTCCTTATATTTATATACAAATAACTTAGGTGTTCTCAGTGTATTAGTTACAATGTATTGTCACTTTTGAAGTTTCAACTATAGGCTCTTTCTTACTTTTTTGAAATAGTTTTGACCTGCTTATATTGAAAGAAGTGGTACAAAAAATGGCAGGAATAGAAATTACGGAGGAAATGACAATGGAGCAACTGGAGGCCATGACTGGTGGAGAGCAACTAAAGGCTGAGGTGAGAGTTGCTATTTTTATTTATTGATTTTTAAATTCAAAATGTGTGCATCTTCATAGTAGAGAGTACAAACTATATATAAGTACATAAAGCCAAATATCAAAGCCATACATATTCTCCTCTTACAGTTGCTCCCAGCTTCTTTTTATTTTATTTTATTTTATTTATTTTTTTTTTATAATTTTATTTTTTTAATGGGGTGACATCAATAAATCAGGATACATATATTCAAAGATAACAAGTCCAGGTTATCTTGTCGTTCAATTATGTTGCATACCCACCACCCAAAGTCAGATTGTCCTCTGTCACCTTCTATCTTATTTTCTTTGTGCCCCTCCCCACCCCCTATCCCTCTCCCATTCCCCCCTCCCCCCCGTAACCACCACACTCTTGTCAATGTCTCTTAGTTTCAGTATTATGTCCCACCTACTTATGGAATAATACAGTTCCTGGTTTTTTCTGATTTACTTATTTCGCTTCGTATCATGTTATCAAGATCCCACCATTTTGCTGTAAATGTTCCGATGTCATCATTGCTTATGGCTGAGTAGTATTCCATAGTGTATATGTGCCACATCTTCTTTATCCAGTCATCTATTGATGGGCTTTTTGGTTGTTTCCATGTCCTGGCCACTGTGAACAATGCTGCAATAAACATGGGGCTGCATGTGTCTTTACGTATCAATGTTTCTGAGTTTTGGGGATATATACCCAGTAGAGGGATTGCTGGGTCATAAGGTAGTTCTATTTGCAGTTTTTTGAGGAACCACCATACTTTCTTCCATAATGGTTGTACTACTTTACATTCCCACCAACAGTGTATGAGGGTTCCTTTTTCTCAACAGCCTCTCCAACATTTGCTATTACCTGACTTGCTAATAACAGCTAATCGAACAGGTGTGAGGTGGTATCTCATTGCCGTTTTGATTTGCATTTCTCTAATAGCTAAAGAAGATGAACATCTTTTCATATATCTGTTGGCCATTTGTATTTCTTCCTGGGAGAAGTGTCTATTCATATCCTCTTCCCATTTTTTTATTGGATTGTTTGTTTGTTTGTTGTTGAGTTTTATGAGTTCTTTGTATATTTTGGATATTAGGCCCTTATCTGAGCTGTTGTTTGAAAATATCATTTCCCATTTAGTTGGCTTTCTGTTTATTTTGTTATCAGTTTCTCTTGCTGAGCAAAAACTTCTTAGTCTGATGTAGTCCCATTCATTAATTTTTGCCTTCACTTCTCTTGCCATTGGAGTCAAATTCATAAAATGCTCTTTAAAACCCAGGTCCATGAGTTGAGTACCTATGTCTTCTTCTATGTAGTTAATTGTTTCAGGTCTTATGTTTAGATCTTTGATCCATTTTGAGTTAATTTTTGTACAGGGAGAGAGACTGTAGTCCAGTTTCATTCTTTTGCATGTGGCTTTCCAGTTTTCCCAGCACCATTTATTGAAGAGGCTTTCTTTTCTCCATTGTGTGTTGTTGGCCCCTTTATCAAAAATTATTTGACTATATATATGTGGTTTTATTTCTGGACTTTCTATTCTGTTCCATTGGTCTGAGTGTCTATTTTTCTGCCAATACCATGCTGTTTTGATTGTCGTAGCCCTATAATAGAGTTTGAAGTCAGGTATTGTTATGCCCCCAGCTTCATTCTTTTTCTTTAGGATTGCTTTGGCTATTCGGGGTTTTTTATAGTTCCATATAAATCTGATGATTTTTTGCTCTATTTCTTTAAAAAACGTCATTGGAAGTTTGATGGGAATTGCATTAAATTTGTATATTGCTTTGGGTAATATAGCCATCTTGATTATATTTATTCTTCCTAGCCAAGAACAAGGTATATTCTTCCATCTCATTATATCTTTTTCGATTTCCCTTAACAATGGTTTATAGTTTTCATTATATAAGTCCTTTACATTCTTTGTTATGTTTATTCCTAAGTATTTTATTTTTTTTGTTGCAATCGTGAAGGGGATTATTCTTTTGAGTTCCTTCTCAGTTGTTTCATTGTTGGCATATAGAAAGGCTATTGACTTCTGTATGTTAATTTTGTATCCTGCGACCTTACTGTATTGGCTTATTGTTTCTAGTAGTCTTTTTGTGGATTCTTTGGGGTTTTCGATGTATAGGATCATATCATCTGCAAAAAGTGATACCTTTACTTCTTCTTTTCCGATATGGATGCCTTTTATTTCTTTGTCTTGTCTGATTGCTCTGGCTAGAACCTCTAGTACCACATTAAATAAGAGGGGAGAGAGTGGACAACCCTGTCTTGTTCCTGACTTAAGGGGGAAAGCCTTCAGTTTAGTGCCATTTAATATGATGTTAGCTGATGGTTTATCATATATGGCCTTTATCATATTGAGATATTTTCCTTCTATACCCATTTTGTTGAGAGTCTTAAACATAAAATTGTGTTGTATTTTATCGAAAGCCTTTTCTGCGTCTATTGATAAGATCATGTGGTTTTTGTTCTTTGTTTTGTTGATATGGTGTATTACATTAACCGTTTTACGTATGTTGAACCTTCCTTGAGATTCTGGGATGAATCCCACTTGATCATGATGTATTATTTTTTTAATATGTTGTTGTATTCGATTTGCTAGTATTTTGTTTAGTATTTTAGCATCTGTATTCATTAGAGATATTGGTCTGTAGTTTTCTTTTTTTGTGCCATCCTTGCCTGGTTTTGGTATGAGGGTTATGTTGGCCTCATAAAATGTGTTTGGAAGTATTGCTTCTTCTTCAATTTTTTGGAAGACTTTGAGTAGAATAGGAACCAAGTCTTCTTTGAATGTTTGATAAAATTCGCTGGTATAGCCGTCAGGGCCTGGACTTTTATTTTTGGGGAGGTTTTTAATGGTTTTTTCTATTTCTTCTCTACTGATAGGTCTGTTTAGGCTTTCTGCTTCTTCTTGACTCAGTCTAGGAAGGTTGTATTTTTCTAGGAATTTATCCATTTCTTCTAGGTTATTGAATTTAGTGGCATAAAGTTTTTCATAGTATTCTACAATAATTCTTTGTATATCTACAGTGTCCGTGATTTCTCCTCTTTCATTTTGGATTTTGTTTATATGAGTTCTTTCTCTTTTTTCCTTGGTAAGTCTTGCCAAGGGTTTGTCAATTTTGTTGATCTTTTCAAAGAACCAGCTCCTTGTTCTATTAATTTTTTCTATAGTTTTTCTGTTCTCTAATTCATTTATTTCTGCTCTGATTTTTATTATTTCCTTTCTTCGGCTGGTTTTGGGTTGTCTTTGTTCTTCTTTTTCTAGTTCCTTAAGATGGGAAGTTAAGTGGTTCACTTGGGCTCTCTCTTGTTTGTTCATATATGCCTGAAGCGATATGAACTTCCCTCTTATCACTGCTTTTGCTGCATCCCATAGATTCTGATATGTCGTATTGTCATTTTCATTAGTCTGTATATATCTTTTGATCTCTGCACTTATTTCTTCTTTGACCCATTCATTTTTTAAAAGTATGTTGTTTAGTTTCCACATTTTTGTGGGATTTTTTTCCTCTTTTTTGCAGTTGAATTCTAGTTTCAAGGCTTTATGATCAGAAAATATGCTTGGTACAACTTCAATTTTTCTGAATTTGCTGATGTTGTTTTTGTGGCCCAATATATGGTCAATTCTTGAGAATGATCCATGTACACTGGAGAAAAATGTATACTCAGTCACTTTGGGATGAAATGTCCTGTAGATGTCTATCATATCCAGGTGCTCTAGTGTTTTGTTTAAGGCCACTATGTCTTTGTTGATTCTCTGTTTGGATGACCGATCTAGAGCCGTCAGCGGTGTATTGAGGTCTCCAAGTATGATTGTATTTTTGTCAGTTTTTGTTTTAAGATCAATAAGTAGCTGTCTTATATATTTTGGTGCTCCTTGGTTTGGTGCATATATATTAAGAATTGTTATGTCTTCTTGATTCAGTGTCCCCTTAGCCATTATGAAATGGCCATTTTTGTCTCTGAGTACTTTTCTTGTCTTGTAGTCAGCATTATCCGATATGAGTATTGCTACACCTGCTTTTTTTTGGATGTTATTTGCTTGGAGTATTGTTTTCCAGCCTTTCACTTTGAATTTGTTTTTATCCTTGTTACTTAGATGAGTTTCCTGTAGGCAACATACAGTTGGATTTTCTTTTTTAATCCATTCTGCTACTCTGTGTCTTTTTATTGGTGAGTTTAATCCGTTTACATTTAGTGTAATTATTGATACTTGTGAGTTCCCTATTGCCATTTTATATCTTGCTTTCTGTTAGTTTCGTGTCTTGTTTGATCCTTCTCTTTCGTTTTTCTATCTTTTGTTTTTATTTGGTTGTATTCCATACATCTTTCCTCTGTTGCTATCTTTTTTATCTCATGTGCTTCTGTGGTGGTTTTTTCAATGGTGGTTACCTTTGAGTAATGAAAAGGGTCCCTACCCTGTTCATTGTAGCGAACTATTTTGTGAGTACTTTTGCACTCCATCGTCCTTTGCTACTGTTAAACTCCGTCTTCTCCCCGTCTTTCTTTTTGTTGTTGTCACAGTTTAAATTTGGTTTTATTGTGTTCTTCTTGGAGCTTTTACTTGTGGCTCTGTTTTTTTTTTTTGTTCTTTGTATCTGATTGGAGAACCCCCTTTAGTAATTCCTGGAGTGGGGGTTTTCTCATGATAAATTCCCTCATCTTTTCTGTATCTGTGAATGTTTTTATTTCTCCTTCGTATTTGAAGGATAGCTTTGATGGGTATAGTATTCGTGGCTGAAAGTTCCTCTCTTTCAGGACTTTAAATATTGGGGTCCACTCTCTTCTAGCTTGTAGAGTTTCTGCTGAGAAATCTGATGATAATCTAATGGGCCTTCCTTTATATGTTGTATTCTTCTTTTCCCTGGCTGCCTTGAGAATTTTTTCTTTGCTGTTGGTTTGTGTCAATTTCATTATGATATGCCTTGGAGTAGGTTTGTTGGGGTTAAGAAAACTTGGAGTTCTGTTTGCTTCTTGAACTTGAGGCTTTAGTTCTTTCCACAGGCTTGGGAAGTTCTCATCTATTATTTGTTTGAGTATGTTCTCCATTCCATTTTCTCTCTCTTCTCCCTCTGATATACCTATTATTCTTATGTTATTCTTTTTGATGGAGTCAGATAATTCTTGTAGGGCTATCTCATTTTTTTTAATTTTTGAGTCTTTTTCTTCTTCTCTCTGTTGTGCCTCAAGTTGCTTGTCTTCTATTTCACTAATCCTCTCTTCTATCTGACCTGTTCTATTAGCTAAGCTTGTTACTTCGTTTTTCAGCTCGTGAATTGAGTTTTTCATCTCTGTTTGATTTGTTTTTATAGTTTCAATTTCCTTGGACATATATTCTTTGTGTTCATTGAGTTGTTTTCTGAGCTCCCTAAATTGCCTTTCTGTGTTTTCTTGTATATCTCGGAGGATTTTTAGGATTTCTATCTTGAATTCTCTGTCATTTAGCTCCAAGGTTTCCAATATATTAAATTTTTTCTCCATAGATTTTTCCTCATCTAGCTGTGTTACCTCTCTTTCTTTTGTATCCATGATATTCGATTTTCTCTTCCTTAATGGCATCTGAGGGTGGTTTTGTTGATAGTATTAATGAGATTTAATAAAGAATAAAAAGTTAAAAAAAATAAAAAAAAATAAAAAATCAAAAAGAGTTGTTTTTTTAAAAAAAATTAATAATGAAATAAAGAAAAATAAAATAAAATAAAAATTTAATAAAAAAGGAAATTATTCCCCCCTCCTTTTTTCCTCTCCTCTCTTCTCCCCTCTTTCTTGAGAAAATCTTGTGGTGGACTGTGAATTATAACAAACAATGCCTGTGATGGAGGGCCTGAATTGGGGAAAAGTAATAAAGGGGGGGAAAAAAAAGAAAAAAAAAGGAAAAAAAAAAAGAAAAAAGAAAAAAAAAAGAGCGTATGGACCCACAAAAAGCAAATAAGGAAAAAATTTGGGTCAAGAATAAAATGATTTGCTTTTAGGTGTTGGTTGTCTAAGAGTTATGATGAGAGGAATAAGAGGAAAACGGAAAAATGGGGGGACAAATTAAAAACTTACTATTGTATTTAGTGGAACAAGAACTAGATAATATGGAGAGCTAGGGATGGGAGCACTGCTAGTGAGTTAAAAAGGTGAAGTAAAAACCCCCCAAAATGCCACAAACATAGGTTTGAGTCCCAGATAAGATAATTTGTTTGTTATTGAGGTTTGAATGAGAGGAGATGTAAAGGAGAAAGGAAGAAACTAATATAGAGGGAGAAAAGAAAGAGAGAGAGAGAAAAAAAAGAGGGAACCACTAAAAGAAGAAAAAAGAAAGGAGAGAGAGAGAGAGTTAAGGGTTTTGGAGTGCAACCCTCATAGAGAGAAAGGAAGAGAAGAGAAAAGATAATGGGAGATGTAACACTTATGGGTAGTGTAGTTCAAGGAGAGGAGAGAGTAAGACCAGTAGAGAGTTAATCGGCCAAATTGGAGGAAGAAAAAAAAGTATCAAGAATGAAGATAAGAGAAACAAACGAACAAATATAATAAAATGTGATAGGTTATAAAGTCTGCAGATTATTCTTGATTTTGAGAGGTTATCTTCTTGCTTTTTCTTTTCTCTCCCTCTTCCTGGTCGGTAACTCTGTACCCCGGGTTCTGCCCCTTTGGCACGCTCAGGTAGAGGCTTGCAGTTGATAAGTCTCTATGGCAATGTCATGTATTGTGCTTTAGTCTCGTGGGAGTCGAGGCTCATTAGCATTTATAGGCTCCGACAGTGAGAGAGTCCGTGTTCCTGGAGCCTTTCTCCTAGTCTTTCCTTCCTCAATTAGTAGCCTGATAATCCAGCTATGGGGTTGCTGCTGCCTCTGCCTGGATAGTAAGAGGCTCAAAGAGCTGGCAACTCCCCACTCTATTTCCACTCAGCACAGGGCTCTGGGTAAGGCTCAGTCAGTCAGAGCTGCTAGCATAATCAGGCGGGCTTTCCGCCCACTCAAAGACCACTGGCTCTGCCACTCTGTCCGGTAACACAAGCGGGCGCCCACTTCTGGGGGGCGCTTGGAGGAAACTCTCACTCACTGTCTGCGACCAGGATATCCAGCCAGCAGTCTCACGCTCTGAGTAAAACCCCCAACCGCAGGGAAAAGTTGCAGCGTTGGAATTGAGTCTCGCTCCGTCCCCGTGCGCGGCTTTTGCAAGGCGCTGGGGCAGCTCGAGATTCCGCTTTGGCTCACACAAAGGCCCCTGACTCTGCCCCTCTCTGCGATAATACGGGCGCACACTGCGGAGGCACTTGGAGGAATCGCTCACTCCTTATCTGCGCGCGCAACCCAGGATATGAGGCCGGCCGCGGTTCCCTCTGAGTGAAACCCTCACCAGCACGGAAAATCTCCACCGTTGGAAGTAGTTCTCACTCCCTCCCGTGCGTGGCTTTCCCAGGGCACTGGGGCTGCCCAGAGACTCTGTCCTCGGCCCACAGAAAGGCCTCTGACCCTGCCTCTCCGTGGGGCAACACGGGCACCCACTCTCGGGGCCTAGGAAGAAATTCTCGCCCACTAACTGCGCACCGACCAGGAGACCGGGTAAAATGGCCGCTCCGCTTGTCTTTCTTTGTTTGGGTTTGGCGCGAGTGTTAGCTTGTATTGCCCGGGTTGCTACAGGATCAGATTTTCCTCGGCTTGGATCTGTGTGCCACAGCCTGGTTCATCCGTTTGTGCCGCGGCGGCCTGGATCTATTCACCCCCTTTGCCCGCCTCAGTTTCTATATTCACAGTTACCAGAGAAAGCCGCCCTGTTTAGGTTAGTGAGGAAGGCGGAGCATTTCTTACTCCCTTTTTCCTTCGGGGTTTGGTTATATATTTAGCCAATTTTTCACTCAATCATACCTTTGGGTGTATTGCGAAGCATCTGGAAGCTCCAAGTATAGGTTTTTCTGTTTCTGGTTGAAGATCTTGTTGAGTTTTGGGGGAGATTTATCGGTATCGCTTCCTACCCCGCCATTACTCTGACGTCATCTCCCAGCTTCTTTTTAAAAATTGAGATATACTCATTATTCTAACTTTTTTCAAAAGCTGAAACAGGACCTGGTTGTCTGGCTCAGTGGTAGAGCATCGACCCAGCATGTGGAAGTCTGGGGTTTGGTTCCCGGTCAGGGCACTCCCCCCGCTCCCTCTGCCCCTTCTCTCTTACTCTCTTCCTCTCCCACAGCCATGGCTCGATTGATTCGAGTGTCCTGACCCTGTGTGCTGAGGATGACTCTGTGGAGTCTCTGCCTCAGGTGTAAAAAATAGCTCAGTTGTGAGCATGGGCCCAGATGGGCAGAGCATTGGCCCCAGACGGGTAGATCCTGCTCAGGGTCCATGCAGGAGTCTGTCTCTTTGCTTCCCCTCCTCTCACTTAAAATTAAAAAAAGCTGAACCAAAGTCTAAAAGAGTTTTAGTAATACATCTGTAAAGGAAATAAACATCAAATCTTCTGTGGGCCTTGATATCCTAACTGGCATAAATGAGCGTAGTTCCTCTGTTGTTGAATCTACTCCACACTGAATTAAGAATAATCTGTTATAAGGGATTTCATGGCTTGACCAGGTGATGGCACAGTGGATAGAGCATAGGACTGGGACGCAGAGGATCCAGGTTCAAAGCTGTGAGGTTGTCGGCTTGAGTTCGGCCCATCTGGCTTGAGCATGGGCTCACCAGCTTTAGCATGGGGTCACTGGCTTGAGTGTGGGATCATAGACATGACCCCATAGTCACTGACTTGATTCCAAAGGTCACTGGCTTGAAGCCCAAGCTTGCTGGCTTGAGCAAGAGGGTCACTAGGTCTATTGTAGCCCCCCTCACCGGTCAAGGCACATATGAGAAAGCAATCAGTGAACAAGTAAGGTGCTGCAACAAAGAATTGATGCTTCTCATCTCTCTCCCTTCCTGCCTATCTGTCCCTGTCTGTCCCTCTCTCTGTCTCTGTCACAAAAAAATAATAAATGAAAAAGAAACAAAATGGAAACTATGCAGAAGTTTCAAGGCAATTGAGTTATCTTTAAGTCAGTGACTATAATAACCAGTAATAATGTTACTGAAATAAATTTGTGCAGAAAGGGAAGGAATGTAGACTGTATGCGGTTTTCATCTTTCGAATTGTAACTGAACATTTTTTGTCTTTTTCAAATGAGATGGCATGTGGTATGTACTGTACGCTGGTAAATTTATGTCTTCTCTTTTGCAGGGTGGTTATTTTGGCCAGATCAGAAACACTAAAAAATCCTCCCAGAGATTAAAGGATGCACTATTGGACCATGATCTTGCTCTTCCCCTCTGTTTGCTTATGGCTCAGCAGAGGAATGGGGTGATATTTCAGGAAGGTGGAGAGAAACATTTGAAACTTGTGGGAAAGCTCTATGATCAGGCAAGTTAAAGTGGCTTTTGTGTTTATGTTGATTTTATTATCCTGATAATGGTAAAAGAGACTGTTATATAACTTGGAAAATGTCATTTTGCACATATGTTTGTGAAAGCCCTACTGTAAAATAGATATTCTAGAAATAAGGGCTATTTCTGTGCAAATTATTATATTTAAGTGATGAGTGCAGGAGCTTATAATATGTATAAGGTTTTCAATTAAGTAGGTAGCTTTAAGTTCTCTGCTCTCAAATCTTTCCTAATCTCTGGAGTTTCAATCACAACAAAGTAGATGTGATATTTCTAAAATATATTTATAAGTATTAAGCACCAAGAGCTATAGTTAGCTTACAAAATATGTTTAATTATCGCTATCTTACAGGGGAAAATGATCACATATATTTCATAAATGAAGTTTCCATCTTTTAACGGCAATGGAGTTGACTTACATATACATAAAATTATCTGCAATTTAGATAAATATATTCTGCTACTAAAAGCTTGGAACGTGAGACCTAATTGATATTAAAGTCTTAGATTAGTGTCCTTTCCAGTACCTTGGCATCTTATTTGTAATATGATTATGTTTGTAAGTTGTTTCTAAAGTTCTTTCAATTTGTAAAATTTGAATTCATGTTAATCAAAATATTGTTTAAATGACACCTTCATCATTTTGGAAAATGTTTATGTTGGTTTTGTAAAATGGTAGCACATTTGTGTTTTTTTCTCTTATTTTTTAAATTTAGTGTCATGATACCCTGGTACAGTTTGGTGGGTTTTTAGCATCTAATCTAAGCACAGAAGATTATATAAAACGAGTGCCTTCAATTGATGTGCTCTGTAATGAATTTCATACACCACACGATGCAGCATTTTTCCTGTCTAGGCCAATGTATGCACACCATATTTCAGTAAGTATAAATGTCTTTGTTGCCATTTAAGAACGATTCCAAATTATTTTAACTGTTTTATTTGTAATTGCATTTTACTTTGACATAGATATAGATTGTCCCTTGGGGAGTTACTCTTCCTTTAATACTCAGCTCTGAGTAGTGTACAATGGAAATGCCCCCTTTAAAAGTAAGACTTATTAGTTTTATAATTTTACTGTTACTGTCCCACTAGTTGTCCAGGTTGATGTCTTACAGGCCCTGTAGAACTAGAGTTCTCAAACATTAGTGTAGATGAGAATCACCAGCAAAGATCTTTTTTTTTGGTTAATTTTAATGGGGTGACATTGGCAAATCAGGGTACATATGTTCAGAGAAAACATCTCTAGGTTATTTTGACATTTGATTATGCTGCATTCCCATCACCCAAAGTCCAATTGTCTTCCATCACCTTTTAACTGATTTTCTTTGTGCCCCTCCCCTCCCCCAACCCCCTCCCTCTCCTTCCCCCCACCCTGTAACCCCCACACTCTTGTCCATGTCTCTGAGTCTCATTTTTATGTCCCACCTATGTATGGAATCACATAGACCAGCAAAGATCTTAAAAACTCAATCCCATGTCCCCAAATTCTTATTTATTTATTTATTTTTAATTTATTCATTTTAGAAAGGAGATAGAGAGGGAGAGGAGAGAGAGACAGAGAGAGAGAAGGGGGGAGGAGCAGGAAGCATCAACTCCCATATGTGCCTTGACCAGGCAAGCCCAGGGTTTCGAACCGGTGACCTCAGTATTTCCAGGTCGACGCTTTATCCACTGCACCACCACAGGTCAGGCCCCAAATTCTTATTTAATAACTTGAATGATACCTGAAAATTTGCTTGTTTTGCTTTTATTTATTTTTTAACTAAGTACTAGATGATTCTGAAATAAGCGAATGTGGTATGTCTTTCTGAGAAGCACTCTGTGTTTTTTAAATTTTTTTCTTTTTCTTTTTTTGAGAAAGGGACAAAGACAGGGACAGACAAACAGGAAGGGAGAGAAATGAGAAGCATCAACTCATAGTTGCAGCACCTTAGTTGTTCATTGATTGCTTTCTCATATGTGCCTTGACTGGGGGCTCCAGCTGAGCCAGTGACCCCTTGCTCAAGCCAGCGACCTTGAGCTCAAGCCAGCAACCATGGAGTCATGTCTATGATCCCACACCCAAGCCAGTGACCCTGCGCTCAAGGTGGTGAGCCCACATTCAAGCCAACAACTTCGGGGTTTTGAACCTGGGTCCTCAATGTCTCAGACCAATACTCTATCCACTGTGCCACCTCCTGGTCAGGCGAGAAACACTCTTGTTGAATACAGTCTTGTTTCCTCAATGATGGTAATGCTGTCTGTCACATATTTAACTTGCTGTATCATGCATACTGCCTTGAAAGAAATACAGAAATACTTTCCCAGTCCCAAACACTATGAAAACCTTATAGTCTCTGTTGTGTAACTTCTAGGAAAGATGTATTTATAATTTTTTTTTTTGTTTTCTCTCCGCCTAAATGGAAGAAGTAAAAACAGAAAACAACAATATAAAAGCAAACTAGAACTTTTCCAAGCAGGGTATCCTAGGAGTGACTATTGAAATTCAAGTAAGGATATGGGGGAAGAGGAGACAGTCCTAACTGCCAGGACTCTTACCTGCCAAGCAGTGACCTCTAATTGGAATTTACTTTTACTTTTCCCTCAGGGCCATGGTCATTCCTCTGGAAACTTTGATTCTCTCTCCTCCCCCAACTGGAGTCCCAGTATATTCTTAATTTTTGTGTAGAATTAGATTCTGGACCTTCTGTTTATTGTTTTTAAGTCTTTATTATGCAAGGTTTTCTCTACAGATTTTGGGGAAGATCTTCATCCTTTCCCTTAAGTTAGGATACATTCTTTGTTCCCAATAGGGATACAAAGCTGTGTAGTAGAGGCAAGAACAACAGGCAGTGAGAAATTTGGGGTATAATTGATCATTAGCTCTTAGTGTTTACATAGCAACTGCCACAGTCTCACACCTCCCTCTAACGACTAACTAAATGTTAATTGATTTAATTATCACTTTATTAGCATGCAGCTCTTCTTTGCTATATTCTCTAGAGGTAATGAAAGGGGGATAAGGGAGAAGAATTAGGCCTTTTCTTCTCCTTTAGAATCTCTCAATCCAGAATATTGTATGCTCTTTGCATAGTTATGTCTTGTGTTGTCGCCCCACCCCACAGTAGATCAGTCTCAGCTATACAACAGGGGACCTGATTTCTTGAAGCACTGAGGTGGGAGAATTTCTTCATCTCAGGAATTCTGACCTGCCCTGTGCTATACTGAGAAGAGAACACACTAATCAGCGATATTGAACCCTAGCAAACAGGAACACCTGGTTGCCTGAGGTTGGCTGAACTTTTCCAGGTCAGAAAATGGAGCAGGTCATTCATACCAATAGCTACCTTTTCTGTAGCCTGTGTAAAATATTATGCCTTTGTTATTAAAGAGATACAAAAATCTGAACAAATGTCATTTCTCCTTCAGGGTTGAGGAGGAAACAAAGAAGTATACAGAGGTGGTTTATACAGCCATGTGGGAAATAAGTCTGTTGCCCATAGACCCAGAGGCTGCATGCCTCCCTCTGGAAAGGGAATCCTTCAGCAACCTTGGTTGCATTGGATGATATCCCACCTTCCCTGGGGATCCTTGATTTTGCTTTTTGGGTAAAAGCCTCTCTTGAAGAGCCTTTGATGAGAAAATAAGAGTATTGGAGGACTGCTAGGTCCCTTCCATAAGTTGACTACCAGCAGGCTCTAATGGGAATAATTCAGCCAACCAACCACTGCTTAGATTACTGGGTCAGCAAGAGCCTTTTGAATAGTAATTAGAAGGAAGTACAGCAATAACTGTGGATGTCAGTTCTATTTTATTAATCTAGTTTCCCAGGTGACTTTAGATGTAGAACTATTATGCCATTTGACTGAAGATGTTAGCTTGATGAGGGAGTTAAACTGACTTCAGACAAGGCAATGTTCATCTTTGGTAAATATACAATGTAGGTGTCTTTTCTGATCAAGCCTGTTTTTCTTAACTAGATAGGGAATAGTGGTTGCCTAGCAATAGAAGTCATAAGATTCAGAACGAGAGGATTGAGGAGGCTGGGGCTATTATAGAACTCTTTCATACCTGTAACCTAATTTTTCAGTTTTAATTACTGAGAGCCACCTTGTAACATGAGTCTGAAAGAGAGGCCACCTCAATTAATAATCTAGAGCTCACCCAGATCAGATAGCTAAGCTGTCTTATGCAGGTAGTTTCAGCATGGTTTTTTCTTGTGTTTTGTTAGAACCTCAGCAGATGTCATTCTGTTCATAGAGATTTATGTTACTTAGCATCAATAGGACCTTCCCTCCAAATGATAAAACCCTTTTTTATCCCAGCTGCTATTTTCTCAGGTCTCTGATGTAATTGAGACTTCTCTCTCTCATAAGTAATGTTTTTTGTAGCTTTGTTACCTGTGTGGTCTCAGTAGTTAATCACTGTGCTCCCTTAAATGCAAATAACAGAAGATACATCTTCCCACTTCTGGAATAATTGTACCATTCTCAGAGCCTGTTTGAGATACCCTCTGGAACAAAGAGTACTTGGTGTGTCTCTAAGTCCAGCGAGCCTGAGTGAAGCGGCACTCAGAACGGAAACAGCTGGGCTATAAGGAGTCAACACTGCCTATCACGATGCACAACCTTTTAGTTCTGGGTTCCATGTTTAGCAGACACTGTGAATGGTCTAAGTGCTTTGCTAAATCAAGAAGCTTAGTTTTAGATAGCCTCTTAAGTTCATATTCAGTGATAATGGCAAACCCAAACAAAATTTTCTGAGTGAGAGCTCTGTCATCCTAAGAGACTGGACATGAGACAATAACAATAGCTCCATTTGCTATTGTTTTCTTTTTGACATTTGGCATATACTCAACTAATAACGTAGTTCCTCCCATTACACCAACACATTCTTTTTTCCGTACAGTTTAAGAGTATGGCCCTTCTCTGAGCCGTCTCCTAATTAGGATAAACCAACCAGGCCAAAAAGTGTGATGTCAATTCCTGCGCTCTTTTAACTCTAATATACTGTAGCTAGTCACAGAAGATTTTGGTTAGCTTCACATTAGGGTGACCAGTTGGTCCTGGTTTGCCTGAGACTTTCCCAGTTTCAGCACTAAGTCTTGCGTGCTGGGAAACCTCTCAGTTACTGGCGGACTTGGACAGTTGGTCACCCTACTTAGTCGTCTTAAGGTGACTTTCTCATAATCTTTCTTAGTGTTGTCAGTCCAGTTTTTTAATTGATAAATTGTAACAGCTGATAGGTGTATGTGTAGTGATAAAACATTCTGTCTTGGTTGGCTGTTATTAGTTCCATTCTGCCTCTTTGTTATTGTTAAGACATTCTACTTGGTTCCCTTGATTATCAAAAGCAGGAGTGGAAACCCATCTAATACATGAGGCAGTAGTAGGAGAGACAGGGCAGGGGGAATGGACGGGGAGCACGCACACCCTAGTCCCTGACTCAGTAGGTTAGATTCAGTGAGGATCTTCTGAAAAGCTCCTAGTGAGCACATGGGAGTAAACGTTGGAATAGCTTCCAGGGAGGATTTATCTTAAATGTTTTTTGTAAAAATCTAGAATTCCTACAACAGTTTTGATTGGCCATCTTCTGATTTTTGAAAAGGGAACATAGGTTTTTATACTGTGAAAGTCAATGCTATAAATTGTGTGTGTGTTTACTTTTTATTTCTAGTCCAAGTATGATGAACTTAAAAAATCAGAAAAGGGAAGTAAACAGCAACATAAAGTTCACAAGTACATTACATCATGTGAAATGGTGATGGCCCCTGTCCATGAAGCAGTGGTCTCCTTACATGTTTCCAAAGTCTGGGATGATATCAGCCCTCAATTCTATGCTACATTCTGGTCTTTGACAATGTATGACCTTGCAGTTCCGCATACCAGCTATGAACGAGAAGTCAGCAAACTTAAAGTCCAGATGAAAGCAATCGATGACAATCAGGAAATGGTAGGTTTTTCTTTTAGTAGCTTAAGTACAATAACTTCATGGTATTAATTCAGCATTACTGATACTTTTAAATTGTATTAGCTCTGGTTCCTTAAAGCTATAGTCCTGTTGCTATGTAATACTGTCCTAAGTGAGTTAAATGGTGACCTGTCAATGGGTGGGGACAGGGGCTTGGTGAGTATGTAGAGTAAAAGGTATTTGAGTTTGCTTTTCTACTGAAGGATGTGTTAACAACTTAAAGTGATCTGTGTGACTAATTGCAAGAGCAATAAGAGTTCCAAAAAGGAGAAGAACTCTTTAGGAGAAGCTTTATCGAAGAGGTGAACCTTGATTTGGCTTGGCCTTGAAGATAGATGAGGTTTGAAAATATGGAGGCAAATTGGCTACTCTAGAGCTCCAAAAAAGGTGTGACATAGTCCAAAGTTTAAGGAGACCACTTTCACTCTAGCACAGGGGTCCCTAAACTTTTTACACAGGGGGCTAGTTCACTGTCCCTCAGATTGTTGGAGGGCCGGACTATAAAAAAAACCATGAACAAATTCATGTGCACACTGCACATATCTTATTTTAAAGTAAAAAAACAACAAAACAGGAACAAATACAATATTTAAAATAACAAGTAAATTTAAATTAACAAACTGATCAGTATTTCAATGGGAACTATGCTCCTCTCACTGACCACCAATGAAAGAGGTGCCCCTTCCGGAAGTGCGGCAGGGGCCGGATAAATGGCCTCGGGGCTGCATGTGGCCCGCAGGCAGTAGTTTGGGGACCCCTGCTCTAGCAAATGGGCTTAGTAAGACATTTGAATCATTAGGATGGGCCCAGGGTATGTAGAGCAGTGAAAAGAGGACTTGATAAACTTGAGGGTTATTTTAGATGTCTGAGGAAGGACTTGATAATGGTAAAAATACTACTTTAGAAAGATTGCTCTTTTAAAGATGACATCAATAGGAGGGATGCATTTGATAGGGGAAGTGGACTAGCGTTAGGCTGGTGATCAGCCAGGTGGCTTTTTGGGTAATTCATTGTGAAGTGCTGAGAACACATAGACTGTGGTGGAGGTTGTGGGAATGCGCAAAACTTGTAAGCAATTGGAAAGATTGGCATGAAGGAGAAGGAGGAGTCAAAGATGACTCTATCTCTCAGAATAAAAGTACTATATAGTAGTATTGGGAAGGAGACCTGTTTGTATGGTGTAGAAAGACTGGATGACTTTGTCTTGAATTTGTTAAATGAAGATGAAAACACATCTAAGTAGACTCCTAAACACCCCTATTGAAGTAATTACTATAAAATATCAGCATTTATCTGTTTTTGAATTTTTTAAAGACAAGAAAGGGAGGTAATATGCCTATGGTTAAAAAGTATCTAACTTAATACCTTGTAGCCTCCAAATAAAAAGAAAAAGGAGAAGGAGCGCTGTACTGCCCTTCAGGACAAGCTTCTTGAAGAAGAAAAGAAGCAGATGGAACATGTACAGCGAGTTCTACAGAGACTGAAGCTGGAAAAGGACAACTGGCTCTTAGCAAGTATGTTGTTGGAATTGTTACATTCCTGCTACTGCTAAATTACAGAAGTGAACCTTTATAACTGGATTTGTTGAAGTGCACTGTTTGTATTTCAATGGTGTTCACTGTCCCATTCTTTGGTTATTCATTAGTGCAGAGTCAGCTTCACATGTTCACTGAAGGAATTGATTTAGTTTGCTTGTGAAATTAATTAGCTTATAACTACAACTGGCAGCTATCATTCAACTTTTCTGTGTAAAATCATATTTCTGGAGAAATTCTGGATGGAAAAGTATCCAGAGTTGACAGTGAAAGTCCTATTCCAGGCATGACCTTTTGGTTACAAATGAGAAATAGTTTGTGGTTTTATAGCATTCTCTACACTAAAGTTAATATGTTGTCATGTTTAGTGACCTCAAGGCACTTAGGGAGAAGTTTGCCGATTAATATATTCTTCTTATTTTTAGAATCTACCAAAAATGAGACCATTACAAAATTTCTACAGCTGTGTATATTTCCTCGATGTATTTTTTCAGCAATTGATGCTGTTTACTGTGCTCGTTTTGTTGAATTGGTACATCAACAGAAAACTCCAAATTTTTCCACACTTCTTTGCTATGATCGAGTAAGTTCTTTTTATTGCAACTTTTTTTAGAAAGTCTCATGCAAATATAGCTAAACATTATAATCTATAGAAATATTATTGTCTGTGTGTGTGGTTAAAAGTATGACCTCAAGAGCCAAGTGCTTGAACTTGAATCCTAGCTCTGCTGCTTTCCGGCTACATGATGTTTAGCAAGTTTTTTTATCCTCTTTGTGCCTCTTATCTGTAAAATTGGGTAATAGTACCTGTTTCATAAGATTGCCGTGAGGATTAAATGAGTTACTACACGCAAAAGCACTTTGAATAGGGTCTGATGTGTAATAAGCACCTCTAGTTACTCTATTAACATTTGCGTTTATGTGTTTGCCATAATAGGTAGAAGATCTTCTCCATTTTTAACTTTCACTCCCTCAAAAACAACAAAAAGCTTATACCTTTGCACATACATAAAAGCTAGGATGTTTCGCAGTATGGTCAAATTCACAGATTTTTGCATCTGGTTTTTTTGTTAACAGATTACTGTATTCTGTGTTTTAAAAATGTAATGTATGTTCAGGATGTCAGCTGCCTCTTTCTAATTTCTATCAGCCTTGCCTCTGCTTATTGTCCCCCTAATCCCAGTAATACCTATGGCTAAGTCTTTGTCAAGTTAGGATGTAATAATAATGATAGCTTTTTCTTCTGTCACTGTAAATCAGCTTTCTTTATAAAAATTTTGTTATTGTTCTTGTTGTTTTATGAATGTGCTGTTTTCTCACAAAAGCCAAAAATTTAAAGGTCTCTGGGATTGTGGCTATAAAAGGGGCAAATAGATTTTGACTAAATTTACCTGTTTAGTTTATTTTGATTTGCTGTAACACGATATTTTGGTATTTTTGAACTTGATTTACTTTTATTTTTCAAACATGTTTTCTTGTAGGTTTTTTCTGACATAATTTACACAGTTGCAAGCTGTACTGAAAATGAAGCTAGTAGATACGGGAGATTTCTTTGCTGCATGTTAGAGACTGTAACCAGGTGGCACAGTGACAGAGCCACATATGAAAAGGTAGGACTAAAAATCTGCTTGTATTTTATCCATGTGTATAATGACCACCTCCAGTAATTTCAAGGTTGTTCAGTTTTATAAGGGAAGCTGAGTTGAAGATTCAGTTGTAAAACAGTGTTGAACCTTTTAGAGTAGTATGAATGTTCATGTACGTCCTCGTGCCTCCTGACCATCCAGAGTATGATCATACATGTGTAAAGCAACATTAAAAAAAGGCAAATGTATGTTCTTCTTATTTTCATAAATTGGTTATCAAACAAACATGATTTTAAGTTAATAAAACTGTAGTTGGAACTAATTTCACTTTTTTGAAAAAATATTCACTCTTGGGGGTCAGTGAGCATGATAAAAATTCACTACTCAAAGGGTTAAAATTTAAGCTTAATTCATCCATTATTAAAAGTGCTATATACTTTTATCTAAACTATTTCCAAGTGATAACATTCCAAGTTAATATCATTGAATAAACTGACCATTTCTGTGAAAACTACCTGTCATTCAAAGACACATTGTGTTTTGTGTTTTCACATAGAATCATTAACCTAGTCTACTTAAATTTCCACCTCTGCTATTTTGGGGGAAATTTTTTTCTTTAAAAGTAACAACCTGCCTGACCAATGGTGGTGCAGTGGGTAGAGCATTGATCTGAAATGCTGAGTTCCCAGGTTCAAAACCCCAAGGTTACTAGCTTGTCTGAGGGCTTATCAGCTTGAGCATGGGATTATCAACATGATCTCAAGGTTGCTGGCTTGAGCAAGGGGTCACTAGCTCAGCTGTAGCCCTCTGGTACATATGAGAAGCAATCAATGAACAACTAAAAAGTGAAGCAACTACGAGTTGATGATTCTCCTTTTCTCTCCCTTTCTCTCCCCTTCTCTTTTGAAATCAATAATAATAATAAAAAACATTTAAAATGTCTTAAATAAAAGTTAACAACCTTCTCCTCCCCTTAGGAATGTGGGAATTATCCAGGATTCCTTACTATATTACGGGCAACTGGATTTGATGGTGGAAATAAAGCCGATCAATTAGACTATGAAAATTTTCGACATGTTGTACATAAATGGCATTACAAGCTAACCAAGGTAAAAAAATTGTACTTCT
Organism: Saccopteryx bilineata; assembly: GCF_036850765.1. Taxonomy (NCBI): domain Eukaryota; kingdom Metazoa; phylum Chordata; class Mammalia; order Chiroptera; family Emballonuridae; genus Saccopteryx; species Saccopteryx bilineata. The sequence continues at coordinate 24,504,067 of NC_089502.1, forward strand.
CAAAGGTGTTTTTTTTCTCTTCATACATATACATTTATAATAATGGATCTTTAAATGTTTTTTGTAGGCATCAGTACATTGCCTTGAAACAGGCGAATATACTCATATCAGGAATATCTTGATCGTGTTAACAAAAATCCTTCCTTGGTACCCAAAAGTTTTGAATCTGGGTCAGGCTTTGGAAAGAAGAGTACATAAAATCTGCCAAGAAGAAAAAGAGAAGAGGCCTGATCTATATGCATTGGCTATGGGGTAACACAATTATACTTTAATGTGATTTATGAGACTAGGTAACAGAAGGATTCTGAAGACTTTAAAATGTTTTACAGTGTTGAAGTTTATCTTCTGCTTTACTTCAGGAAATTATGGGAGATTATGCGATCATGTTCCCACGGGCTGGTGAGAGTTGTCACTTCTGATTATCAGCTTCCGGTCTATACTGGATGATAGTTTTACAAGTTATAGATAATATGTACTGGTTCAGAGGAAATAAATCTTATCAGTTGGGTTATCAGATTTTCAATAGTGAAAAAAAGGCATCTTAGTTTAAGGATTAGTTTACATTGAAATTTTTATTTAACTTGCTAATTTTATTCTTTTAAACCCCATGTTTGTGTGTTTTGATTTGTATTTGTATATTTAAACACTTTGTGCGACTTTCAGCTACTCTGGGCAGTTGAAAAGTAGAAAGTCATACATGATACCTGAAAATGAGTTTCATCACAAAGACCCCCCTCCGAGGAATGCAGTTGCCAGTGTACAAAATGGGCCTGGCGGTGGGTCTTCTTCATCATCGATAGGAAGTGCATCTAAATCTGATGAGAGCAGTGCTGAGGAGAATGGTATGCTCATTTGTAGACATTTATAAGTCGTATAGTTTGTTTCAACAAGCTGTAATGTTTTGTATCATATGACAAGTAAAATGCTGCCTTATAATTACCTTTTTATTCCCTAGGTAGCAATATATAACTGTCAAGAACTAATCAGTCCTTTGTCTCTAATCATTTTGCTGTGAAATTGTAATTTACATTCAATTAGGGACGTATCAAATAAAATCTTACCTTTATTTCAGATAAATCAAGGGAGAGATCTCAGTGTGGTGTGAAAGCTGTTAATAAAGCTTCGAGTGCCACACCGAAAGGGAATTCAAGCAATGGAAATAGTGGCTCTAACAGGTAGGAACACTGTTCTTTATGTCAAAATCACAAATTCTTGTATTTCTAACCTCATTAGACATGAATGGAAGAAGGCAGTAGTTGAATACTATGAAAGTCATTTCTGCTGGACTTCCACATTTTGATGATGTGCTTATTGTCCTCTTATGTTTTGTATAATGCTGAGACTGACTTTCTTTCCCCAGTTGGGATATGCAGGGGAAGGTAGAGAGTGAAGTTAAGAAAGCATTTTAAGGTTGTTTGCTGTGGACAATGAATAAGGATAATTAACATAAGAGAAGCCTACATTGATTTAGATTAGTGATCCAGACAGCCAAGTGATCCAGTTCCTGACAGTAGCACCCTTGATTAGCTTGTTGGGATAATTGTTGGTTGTTACCTTGTAACCCTCAAAGGTATTTAATGTATACAAAAAAAATGGCCTGGCATCAGTTTAATTATTCTTTTAAATCTGCTATTCATCAATTTGGTTATTATTTGCTGGATAAACAAGTACTTCCTTTTTAGTTACCTTTATTTCAGATAAGTCTAAAAGTTGTCCTTTAGTTTTCAAAGGGCTGTTCTTAGTTCTCTAATTTTTCTTTTTCTTTTATATTTTATTTATTGATTTTTTTGAGGGAAGGAAGAGAGAGAGAAAGAGAAGGAAAGTTGGAAAATGGGGGGGAGAAGTGGAAAGCACCTACTTGAAGTAGTTGTGTTGTTTCCTGTATGTGCCTTGACCAGGCAAGCCCAGGGATTTGAACTGGCAACCTCAGGTGTTGCAGGTTGATGCTTTATCCACTGAGCCACCACTGGTCAGGTAGTTTTATAAATTTTCAAGTCAATAAGAAACCCTTAATGATTTAAAATGTGAAATATTGCCTGACCGGTGGTGACACAGTGGCTAGAGCATCGATCTGGGGAACTGAGGTCCCAGGTTTGAAACCCCAAGATTGCCAGCTTGAGTGCAGGCTCATCCAGCTTGAGTACAGGGTCACTGGCTTGAGTGTGGGGTCATCGACATGGCTTGAGCAAGGGGTCACTTGGTCTGCTGTAGCCTCCCCCCACCCCCGTCAAGACACATGATAAAGCAATCAGTGAGCAACTAAGGTGCTGCAACTATGAATTGATGCTTCTCATCTCCTCCAATTTTATATATACTGCTCATAAAAATTTGGGGATATTTTATTTCTTCATATTAATTTTTTTTTGTGTGTGTGTATGTATATATATATATATATATATATATATCATGACTGTTTTGTATTAAAATTTTATATTTTTATTCTTAAGCAGCAAAACCATTAAAGAAAATGAAAAAGAAAAAGGGAAAGAGAAAGAAAAAGAGAAAAAAGAAAAGACTCCAGCTACTACTCCAGAGGCCAGGGTGCTTGGTAAAGATGGTAAAGAAAAACCGAAGGAAGAGCGACCAAATAAAGATGAAAAAGCAAGAGAGACGAAGGAAAGAACACCTAAGTCCGACAAAGAGAAAGAAAAATTGAAGAAGGAAGAAAAAGCTAAAGATGAGAAATTCAAGACCACTGTCCCCAACGTAGAATCAAAATCAACTCAAGAAAAGGAAAGGGAGAAGGAGCCATCCAGAGAAAGAGATATAGCAAAGGAAATGAAATCAAAGGAAAATGTTAAAGGAGGAGAAAAAACACCAGTTTCTGGGTCCTTGAAGTCACCTGTTCCCCGATCAGATATTAGTGAGCCTGAAAGGGGCAAGTTTGTCTTTCTTTATATTTGTTTCCCTTTGGCTATTGTAATGTATTAGTGGCTTTTTGTCTCCTTGTTTTGACAACTTATCTAGGACCTTTACTGGGGCAGCTAATACTTGATGATCTAAAAAGCTGGTGATTTTTTGAAGTGTTTGAAAAAAAGTAGAAGTATGCCTTATTGTGACCATTGCCTTTTTTTCCCAACAGAACAAAAACGCCGCAAAATTGATACCCACCCTTCTCCATCACATTCCTCAACAGTAAAGGTTAGTATAGCCTGAGGAAGGCAGCGCCCGTGTTAGGCTCACCTGTTTGGAATACGTGTCCTGACTTCCTTCAAGTCTTGTGCCAAGTATTCACTGGAGCTACTGGAGGTTTTATGTTGCATTAGAAAATGAATTTTTTACATATTGGTGGACTGATATTTTTTTTCCTATTGAGTATTTTTGTAATAGAAATGTTAAAACTTCAAGGACCTAGCACTGATTTTGTAGTGTTTCAAAGTGCAAGAGAAATTTTACCCAGAAGTGCCTCACTGCTTTAAGCAGTCTTTTTGGAGTGCAATGGTAGCTACAAGCAAATGAATCTTTTCAGCAGAATGAAGCCTATTTTTCGGGAGATTGAAGAATATATAGCACTGAAGACTTCCTGGATGATACAAGAGAAACAAGATACCTCTGAATTCATCAAGCTTCTTGATGAGCATCATACCGATGTGTGCCTTCTAAGAAGGAATCTTGAAACGAGTTCCGTTTTAAAGTCTCCTTGGTGATCAGTTCTCCTGTAGTGTATATTCAGTGAGCATGCAGCTTCTGTTGTATCTTCCCTTGGAGGTTTGTTTATACCCATTGGGTTCCCAACAAGTTGAACCTTGCGTTACAATAAAAGCAGATGTGGCATCCAACCCTACTACCCAGCAAAGAGAAACCCCAGGCTTTCAACTGAAGCACAAAATCGTGGGTGTAGCCTTCTTGAAGACTCAGGGTAGCCATTCCTTGCTCCATATTTAATTTTAATTCTAAAGTCATCTAATGTCATGGAATCTTTGAATTTGCAATACGTTGAACTTTTAAAACTGTAAGTTAACTAATTCTTCTTCATCAAGAGCACTGTGGTGGAATACAGTAATTGATTTCTTTTTCTTTCTTTTAAGTGCTTTTTTTTTTCCTTCCCCCGTCCCCTCGGGAGGTATGAGATTCACCACCAGAGGCACTTTGCAAAAAATAGAAAAAGTCATTACTCTTTTATAAAATACAATTGGTTTTTTGTAAATATAATGCCACTGAGTTTTTTGGTTACGATAAAAAAAATGTGTATATTTATGTCAAGTCACAGTAAAGTAAAAATTGGAACCTCCCAATTAAAGGAAAACTATGAAAATGTAAGAGTGTTGTTCTTCCACAGTGACCACCACTATTTTAAACCTTTTGTGTAGAAAAAAATTCTTGATTTCTTAAGCCTCTAGCATTACCTACAGCCTAAGTACAGTGTAATGAAAATATGTGGCATTGACATTTATTTTTAAAATCTGAGCAGAGAAAGCATTTTGTTACATTGAGTACATATAATTTAGTTTTTTTGAACATTACAATTCCATTACATGATTTTGCTTTTTTTTTATTGTTGATACTCATGTAATAATGACATCACAAGATTTATCCTCACAAGAAGTAGCTGGTTTATTTCCAGGTTACAGCCATACTTCCCAAAGCTCTTCTGGGTTCTGAGAACTATTCCAGCTCACCTGTCATCTCCATTCATTTTCTACAGGACAGTCTCATCGAACTCAAGGAGTCTTCAGCAAAGGTTTGAGTCTTTTAAAATCATCATGCCTAAGTAAAACAAAAAAAAAGTCTTCATTTATTTAGTATATACCCTTTCCCTAGCAAATTCAGTGAGCTAGTAGAATGACCTTTAAAAATACCTATCACTAAATGAAACAATGGATGACAATGGTCCCTTTTAATGAGATTGTTGTAAAATGTGTGTAATGTGGCAACATTTCTATAGTCCCTCCTTGCTTGCTGTGTTTTGCATCATTCTTTCATACTTTAAAATCTGGAAATTAAGGTTTGGGAAGACATTGTTGGTTTACTTTGGGGAATAGGCTTATTTAATTTCTTAAAACAAATCTGTCAAGCTGTTTTCTGACTTTTTAAGGCAACCTGAAAGACAAAAAAAAAAAAAAATTTGATGCATTCACATAACCATTCTAAACACTGAGCCTATATGAATCCATTAATTTCTTTTATATTGCCTCTGCTGAGCTACCTTTTTGTAGTTGTAGCATAATATCAAGAAATATGGTTAATGTAAACTAATACTTTTTCTGGAGGGAAATACTCAACTTGATGGTTGTGTTTACATGTTAGTATTAATTCTTGCCTATTAAATCTCTACTTTCTTGAGTAGTACTGCTACTAAAAATAATGTGCAGTCTGTGTATTTATTACAGAGTTCATTTCATTATTGTAGTTGAATTATCCATTGTTCATGTTATTTTGTCTTTATTATTACAAAACTTGTATTCTTCTTTACTTTGATATTCTATTTTGCCTTTTCTTATATATCTGCTAAGTATGATTCCTTACTGGTGGATCAATGCAAAATTAAATTTTGAAACAAAGCCAGTTGACAGTACTAACTGCTTTTAGATCTATAGCTTTACAATGAAATGTCTGTGGATATTGGGCAAATAAGCATTAATTTTTAACAATTTAGATTAGCCAATGTGCCTGTGACCTGAAATTGTAGTATTGTTTTTAGAATATACTGTATTAAGAGTATCAGCTGTACTGTGAATGCTGTCTTTTAAAGTAAAAATTTTTATTGACTAAAATATGTATTGCAACATAGTAGGTTTTCGTAACCAGTTTGGGATTGTGTATGTCAGTCTTAACCATCAGTGGCTTGTGTGGGCTATTTTAAATTTATGGGTTAACAATGTTACTTTGTGAGTATTTATTTCCTGAAAAATACATTGAAGCAGTTTGAAACCTGCTGTTATAGTTTATTGGATTTTCTAATCAATGATGAAGATAATGGTTCCTTACATTTGTGAAAGCCTTTTGAAAATAAAACATATGTGAGAGAAACATATGTTATCTCATTTCGTGCTCATTACAGTGCTGTGAGGTAGAAAGAGCAGGTGGTAGTATCTTTTTGACAAGTAAGAGACTGAAGAAGTTCTTGATTCTTTCCCAGTGGTGTATAACTTGTCAGTACCAACCTTTGACTATAGTTAAGGTTTATCAGGTGTTCTTACCACAATGAAAAAGAAATTGCAGGAAAAGTAATTATGGTTCCTTGATTCTTGCGCCTATTTCAGCAGTAGTTGACAGGGTTCCTATAACTCCTTTAGTGTGTTTGTCTTGTTTTTAAATTATAGTGATTCAAGTCAATCTTCCTACCTCTTTCCTTTTTAAAATAAGATAGTGACTTTTTTGGTATTTAAAATTCAATAGATATATTCCACAGTCAACCAGAAAATTTTGAAAATGTCATATGAATACACTTCTAAAAATTACGTGACTCATACCACTTTTCAGATAGTGTTTTAGAATGGTACCTGCTAGTATTTTTTGGTGTTCAATAAATATTAGAAATGAACACTTGGGCCTTTGAACTTCTGTAAAGCATCCAAAGTTTACTGGTCTGCATAGTAATTGATGTTGCATTTTTATGTATCTAGGAAATTTAATAGTATGTGAATGACTTAGAAAAAAATTTACTGGACTTTGAATGATCTCTAAAATATGTTGCTCTATATACACTCACTTTTCTTGGGGTAGCTTTTACTTTTTAGAGGATTTGACAGGCATGTGTCTATTTTTTCATGGTGTCTTGTCACTTGTACATATAAAATTATTCCCCTGCTTTAGTTTAACCCTTTAGTTTGCCCTGGGTTACTCTTTTAAAAAAAAATTACTATTTTCACTTTCTATCTTATAGGAAAACATAATATATGGACTTGACTTTTCTTTTTTTTCTTTTTTTATATGAGAGGCACAGAGGCAGAAACAGACTCCTGTATGCGCCCTGACCGGGATCCACCTGGCAAACCCACTAGGGGGCAATGCTCCATTGCTCAGGAACAGAGCCTTTTAGTGCCTAAGGTGGAGGCCATGGAGCTATCCTCAGTGCCTGAGGGAAACTCGCTCAAACCACTTGAGCCATGGCTGCGGGAGGAGAAGAGAGAGAGAGAGAGTGAGAAAGGGAGGGGAGGGGTGGAGAAGCAGATGGTCGCTTCTCCTGTGTGCCCTTACAAGGAATTGAACTGGGACTTCCACACGCTGGATGGATGCTCTACCGCTGAGCAAACCGGCCAGGGCTGGACTTGGATTTTCAAGTAGGATTAGTTAAAGGGAAAATAATCTAGTCTAGTATCCAAATATTTTTTCAGTTCACCTTCCATCCTCAGTTTCCAATTGGCATATTTCCAGTTTGGTCGGTTGTGTTTTTTCCTAGCAGTTCTACTAGCTGTGTTTAAGAAAGCATGTGTGAAAAGCATGCTCCCTTAACTTAGTTTCTGTGTAATTTAGGAGGTCAGCAATAACCACCTCAAAAGAGGATGCTGCTTTTAATTCTCTTTCTCTTCACCATCTTAAAACAAGGATTGACAGCCAAACCCAAGCCTACAAGTGAGGCCATCTTTATATATTATAACCTTAATGAAGTCAATGTAGCAATTATCTCTAAACAGATTTTGAAAATCAATCAAATTGTTTTTGGACCTTATGACCCTAATGTCAAAATAAAAGCAAATCAAAAACAAAATTCTACAATGCTACATGCAGATCAGTTTAACAAATCATTAATTTTATTTGGCAGACATATATTGAATACCCACTGTGTGTACAAGGCAGTAGTAAGTGTGTAAAAGTAGAAAAAACACATTGGCTCCCCTACCACACTGGAAAGTATGTTATGGACAAAAATAAATTACATGAAATTAACAGGGAATACCTGTCACAAAAAGGTGAATATATGGTAATACAAGTTCACTGGAAAGTAAGTTGCAGAGTTGGGAGACAATTGAACTGGTGATGGCTTCTGAGTCATCTTTGAAGGCTAAGTAGGATTTTAAGAGATTAAGGTAAAAAGCAAACAACCATTCTGTTGAAGAGAACTGGGAAGGTCAGGATGTTAGGGAGAAGTGGTAGCCACAGCAGAGTGCACTGGGCACTCCATAGTAGGATATCATTGTGCAAAGGTTGTGAAGAGCTTGGAATATCTAAGCTAAGGAGTATGCATTTTATTCCGTAGGTAATGACTTTGTTTTTGTGGAAGTGAGTATCATGATCAGAACTATTCTTAGAAGAGTGAAAAGAAGGAATAGAATTGAGTACATTTCTAAACTAAAAATTTCTAGGTTTCTCAATTCCTTGCAATACAGACTTCAGATTAGGCACAGTTAAAAGACTTCATTGTGTGTGTGTGTGTGTGTGTGTGCGCGCGCGCGCGCGCATATGTGCTTGTGTGTACACGCACGCGTGCTCGTGGGCTTATTAGTAGCCAGAAAAAATTGTTTTTTTACTTTTATTGGGGGCATTAAGCAGTACTTCCTTTAGAGAAATCTTCGAGTATTGCAGTAATATATTATTTCTGTTGTTGTATCAGTTTAATGAATAATATTAAGACAGGAACACACCTCATAAATAGAAAATCTTGAAGTGTCATTTAGTGCATCATACCTAGCCAGAGTACATTTTGTACAAGCACTTTTATGACTGTTTCTAATCCTCTTGCTCTTTGTTATTAATGAACATTTTGTCTATTTCAGTTGATCATCATCAACTCTTAAACATTGACATTTTAAAGACTCTACTTCTGCATTGTATGGCAGTATTTCTGAGCCAGCTGAATTGAAAATATTAGGTGGTTTTAAAAAAAATGTGTTTCTTTAATTCTCAAACTGATGGCTGTCATTTCTTTTCATGTATTTCTTTGAATATCAAAGGATTTCCTTGTGTAAAAATATTTGACTTTTGACTCACTGTTTTTTTTTTTTCATTCCTAAGGTATAACTAGAATTGTGCAGTGATGTAATGAGTTATATTCAGTATTCTGCTATCTAATACTTTTAATGTCTTAAACATAAGCTTGTAGCACAGTTTAAATGCTGTAAGGTTAGGCATTTGTTTGCTTCTTTAATAATTTCTTTTATAATGGATTTCTGTATTTACAACTCACATAATTATTTAGAGTTAGCAAATCCTTGATTGTTGGCCGTTTATTGCCTATAGGCCTTTTGGCAGAGAAAGAATAGGCAGAAGAACATTGGTTCATTTTTCAGTCTTTAAGGTATTTCATCATCCCCAGCTGACGATATGGTGTTCTTTTCCTTTTTAATTAATCTATTTTCTAATTTACATGGTTTTCTGAGTTATTTAGACCCAGTAAGACAAATTTCACAGTTAGTTGTGATTATCTGATAGAAAGTGGAGTGCTTTCGGAAGTGGACAGTATATATAGCCTTTCCATTTATAAAAATAATTTAGGATAATTTATGCATGTTGTACTCTGAGGCAGAAAAGACTTATTAGTCATAGGTAGGCTTTATTTTATACTTTTGGTCACTGTCATTGATTGCCTATCAGGAGATGGTAAAACTACTTAAAATTTCCATGATTATGTAGAGGTTTGTATTTTCTTTTTACAGTAGAAAAGTCTGTTTTTCACATTGGGACTCTTGTAAGGGTTATAGGACTTCCTCAGAGCTATAAAGAAAACTGTAGCTTGTGAATTTATTAATGAGCCTCAGTCCAGGCAGGAATGAGCTGATAGTTTTTATAAGATCAAGAATTGAAGTCTGTGCATAATTTGTGCCATGTTCTTATTTTACCTCTTGTAATCCAGACAGCTGACCAGTTTTGACTTTGGGTCTAACTACCAATTGCCTTTCATTAAATAAACAATCAAGCAAATGATACCAATATGGAAAACTAATAATCTTTAGTAATGTTGCCTTAATTTAACAGCTCTACCTTAATCATACTCCTTCACCACTGTCCAAGAGCAAGGAGAGAGAAATGGACAAGAAAGATTTGGACAAGTCAAGGGAAAGATCCAGAGAAAGAGAGAAAAGAGATGAAAAGGACAGGAAAGAGCGGAAAAGGGTTTGTAATTTCTTCAAACTAGTTTGGAAAGCTCATTATCATGTAAAATTGTATGTTTGCTGCCTATTTTTAAAGTGCTAGATTTTGTTGCATGGCACTCTGTTATTTAGTATTTTAATTGGTATTTTCACTTAAAGTGTGTTTGAATCTTCTGCAGAGATAGGATTGTCAGTCTAATAATCTCTGCCAGCTCTTCCTTCATGTCATTTCACCAAGTACGTGAAACTACCACCAGTATTCTTCAGTGCTAGTTAGCTGTGCCTTTGTATAAAAGTAAGACTTTTAAACAAAAACATAAACTCTTGATCAATGTAGTTCACAATTCTTGGTTCTAGGATCACTCAAACAATGACCGGGAAGTGCTACCGGACTTAACCAAGAGGCGAAAAGAGGAAAATGGAACAAGTAGGTAGACTTATCAATACTTTTGAAGCAGTCATCTAACTGAATTGAAAATGGCTTTCATGATTCTCTTTTATAATTTTAGTGGCAGTTTCAAAACACAAAAGTGAAAGTCCATGTGAGTCTCCTTATCCAAATGAGAAAGACAAGGAAAAAAATAAGTCAAAATCTTCAGGCAAAGAAAAAGGTGGTGATTCATTTAAATCTGAAAAGATGGATAAAATCTCCTCCAGTGGGAAAAAGGTAAATTAGGAAAACAAAGGAACAATAATATACTTTGCTTAAAAAATTACCCATTTAAAAATTTAGCAAATATTGAGGTTCCTTTGTAGTCAAATAGTCTGTTGTTAATTATTTGGGATGGGAAGGTGAGACATAAGGGGAGGGTCCTTTATCTGGGGGAGTTGGAGCCCTTTCAGTCCCAGATTTCTGGGAGGGTAGACTTTATTCGGAATTCCTTTCCTCTCCATTCCACCCCCACATATTTCTATTCATTGAGTTTCAGCCTTTCTGTGTTTTCCTTTTTTCCTGCCAACAATGCTTTTAATTTATCTTTATCCATGAGATTAAAATATGGTTACATGTATTCTCCCTGATCATTACAATGTCATAAAGTCAAAAAATGTTTAATTGTGGTTCTAAACATTTTTATAACATTTTATCATAATAACCTATGTGTTTGCAACTTGTATTTGATTCTCAAATTAAGCATAACGTACATTATCTTAGATACTAGTGGATGAAATTCAAAATACATCTCGTGTTGGTTATAAAGTAAACAAGTCATTACTAAAGTATAAAGTGATTACAAAGGATTATATGGTATATAATCAAAGTATATGTCACATATTTATAGTTGTTAAAAGCAGTTTTGGAAAGTTATAAGGTAATAGTTTTAGAATTTTTATATGCTTTAATAAAGGGGAGGTTGCTCCTTTTAAATATTTTTTAAATTGAGATAAGGTTTACCTAACATAAAACGAACCATTTTAAAGTATACAATCAGTGTGGCATTTGGTATATTTACAGTGTTGTGCAATCACCATCTTTATCTAGTTCCAAAACATTTTCATCACCCCAAAGGGAAACTCCATGCCCATGGAATTAAGAAGTAATTCCCCATTTTTCCCTCCCTTTATCCTCTGGAAAAAATTAATCTGTTTTCTGTCTCTCTGGATTTACCAATTTTGGATATTTTATATAAATGGAATCATATAATAAAGTGGCCTTTTTGTCTGACTTCTTTTACTTAACATACTGTTTTTGAGATTTCTTCCATGGTGTAGCATGGCTCAATACTTCATTTCTTTATATGGCTAAATAATAGTTCATTGTAGGAATATACCACAGTTGTTGACCATTTGTCATTTAATGGACTTTTGTGTTGTTTTCTACCTTTTGGCTGTGGATAGTGCTGCTATGAACTATTTGTTTGAATATCTGTTTTAAAATATCTGTGTGCATGCCCAGGAGAGGATTTTCTGGGTTATGTGGGAATACTATGCTTAACTTTTTGAGGAACTACCAAGCTATTTTCCACAGTGGCAGCACAGTTTATATTTCTACCAGCAATGCGTAAGGGTGCCAATTTCTCTATATCCTTGCCAACGCTATTTTTCTTTTTTAAGAAATTACAGGTTTACTTATTTTTTATTATATAGTCATGCTAGTGGGTATGAAGTGGCATTTCATTGTGGTTTTGATTTTGCAATTCCTTAAATGACTAATGATGTAGAGCATCTTTTCCTGTGCTTTTTGGCCTTTTGTATATCTTTGGAGAAATCTGTTCAGATGCTTTGGCCATTTTTTAACTGGATTATTTGTCTTTTTGTTGCTCAGTTGTAAGAATTTTTTATACAGTCTGACACTAGAGCCTTATGAGATCTATCATTTGCAAATTTTTTTCCCCACTCAGTAGGTTGTCTTTTTACTTTCTTGATAGTGTTATTTGACACATAAAAGTTTTTACTTTTGATGAAGTTCAATTCTTTGTTGTTGCTTGTTCTTTTGGTGTCATATTAAATAAGTTTTTGAAGACAAATTTATGACTGGTGGGTGACTGAAAAGGGATTTTGATATGATTTTTTAAAATTTGGTTTTCCCTTCCCCAACTAATTCAACCATTCCTTATAGGAGTCCAGGCATGATAAAGAAAAGATAGAAAAGAAAGAGAAACGGGACAGTTCAGGAGGAAAGGAAGAGAAGAAACAATATCCTTTTCATCTTATTGATGCTTTTAATCAGTGAAATGGAAAGCTTTGATACTGTTCGTGTTTGGAATTGAACCTTGTAGTATGTGTTTTAAATGCTTAAGAGCTTCTTAGCTTTTAAATGATCTCTCCAGTTAATCTTCTGAAATTTACAAAATGTAGAAGTGGGAGAGTTGGTATATTTTTAAACTTTTTTGTTGACTGAGGGCGTTTTATGTCACCAAGGAATTTGGAGTCCTGGCTTGTGATCTCTGGGAGGAAGAAAGAGAACAGAGTCAGGACCTCGTGGGGCAACGGTAGTGCGTCTGACTCCAGACAGAGTCCCTTGGGCTGGGGTCACGGGGAGTGGAAGGGCGAGATCATGCAGCAGGCAGGCCGAGCTGGTAGAGTTTGAGGCTACCAGGCTGGTGAGAGCCAAGTAGGCCTGCAAGCTTAAGGGATTGTACTGCAAGATGAGACACCATTCTTTTTTTCCCTTGTTTTCCCCTTAATTTGTCATCTACTCATAAGTCCTCGGACAAACACAGATAATGAAGACTTTCAATCAAGGTGAGTGTTCTCTCACCTCCTTTTCATTTAAAGATAAATTTTATAAAACGAGGTGTGATGATGTTGAAGAAACTACATCCATTTTGCAAAGTAAAATTAGAATTTTCACCTAAATATAATGACTAGGTCTTTGCGTATAGATGCAGAACAAGATTTGCAAGTTATTTTTGCACTGTTTTCATTTTAAGCTTGCTGATTAGCTGTGCGTTTATTTTTAGCACCAGGAGGTATTTGGAGGTATTTAAGAACATCTGGCTTTCTCTTCACCAATCATTCCCATCTTATCTGGATAATTAATTACCTTTTTAAAGTGCCTATAGCCTTCCAGGTGGTCATGGTGTCTACATTTTACAGGTGAAGAAACTGAGACTCTGAAAGGTTAAGTTGAAGAGGGTGACAGAGACTCCAGCTGACAGAACCAATACTTGAACATAGGTCTTCTTGCCCTTGAGTTTTCTGTTCTTTATGCCTTTTCATGCAACATGTTATTCAGAAATTTTAAAGTTTTCATGCCTCTCGTTCTACCACTGCCCAAGTTTTTTGCAGACCCAAAAAATGTGCTCTGTGCTTTTAATTCTGGAATTTATAACAGGCAACTTTGTTTTTAAGGTAGTTATGTCTTATGTGAGATTTAAAAAGTGTTTTAACCATCTTAAATAAATTGTGTATGGACAAGAGTCCACTCTTTGTGGACAGAGTGTTTAGAACCCAATACAGACTTTTTTGAGCACCCAGGTCATCCTCTGAATAGATGCTTTAGGATTACTGAGGCACGTGGGGTGATGTGCCCTCTACATTACTTGTTCTATATGGCTGTATTTGAAGTAGTTAGCTCTTTTTTTTATAGTTTATTTTCTTGCTTCCATATTAGCTGTTACTTCTTTAATGATATCAAGTGTGCTTGCTGTCTATACCCTCCCCCTCATATTATTTGCTGCTTCTAATCTTTTACAAAACCAGATAGATAACCAAGATTGTTTACAGTTGTTTAAGAATGAAAAATGTCTGAGAGCTCGTTCTGTATAAGGGTATGAGCTTTAGGGTAAAGATTTTGTCATAGTTATTTTGGCTGCAAAGAAGGGCTTTGAGCTTGCCAGGTAGATAACTTCCTATCTCATGGTGTGCTTTTTCTGCTTTGTTACTCTGTGCTTATTGCTAAGTGGTAGAGTAGGGTAAAATGGGAGTTATGATAGAGCATTTAGAATTTAGTAATTTTTAAAAAAAAATTTAGAAGTGTAAAAAAAATATTATTACTCATTCTTTAATTCTAGTCATCCCCTGCTCCAACAACTAGCTGTCTTCTCTACTGAACTATGAACTCTTAATCTTTCTTTTTAATATTTTATTCTTTACCTTAACCTTTCTTTTAGTTTGAGATTTTGCTTTTACCTGTTACTTTCACATGGTCTCCTTTTTAGAGAAAAATAAACCTATCTCTTGTGTCTTCATCAGGAATGGGCCATAGTCACTGACAGCTTTCACTGTGACTTTATCCATCTTTCTTTACTCAGTACCTAAATATAGTATTCTTTGTATGTGAAAGTTATGCTACAGATTTGAGTTCTTCAGATAGGCTAAGGGTTTGTACTTCACCTCGCTATATAATTTCTCAGGTCCAAAGGCAGGAAAAGACTGGCCTGGATGTCAGCTGTTAGGTTGGTGGTCTTGTAGCAGAGCTTTTCAATTCAGATACCATTTTAAGATTCAGATTACCATGATGTTCTTCTTGTTCGGTTTCTTGCTGACAGTTGTGTACTGTACATTTCTTCTTGAGTAGACTTAATTTTGCGTGACTCAGGTTGATGCTTCCCTTTTCTGGCTGCCTCCTGTCGGGTACAGTCTAGGGTTTGTCCGGTCTTTCCAGTGTTCGTCCTTTACCTTTAGAGGTATCATCGTTTTGAATTGGCACCATGTGCCTTTAGGTTACTTCGAATCTGCTGCTTCCTGCTGTGTTTTTATTTCTTTTACTTCTACAGAAAGGAGAGCTGCTGCATGTGTCACACTGCTGTAATTCAAAGATGGAATTAATTGTAAGAATCATTTTTAGTTTCTAAAACTGTTATTTGAGAAGGAATAGAAAAATGACATTGATTGTAAGTATTACCCTGATTTCAGGAACATCGAAATGATTTTATTACAGTTAAGAAAATACAATGTATAAATGTGACCTGGATTAAATTCTTTGCAAAGATTTTGTCTTCTTTTCCTGTCTCATAATTTTTAGTTGCACAATTCTTTCTGCTTGTTCTCTGTATCTTCAGTTACATGTTACTGCTAAAGTATTTGTCCAAATTTCTTATCTCTCCTTCATTTAGTTCCTTGAATATTATCAGCTGCTTTGCCTTTAACCTTTCCTCCAGTTTAAGCTTTAAAAATTCCTTCCAATTAAGTTTTTCTTCTTAGAACCATCTGTTAGTGTCTCAATGTTCATTTGGTACACATAGTCCTCAATTCACGAATGTTGAGCTCAATTAAATCATTGAGTTCTTTTAGAACCAGATGCTGTGCTAAACTGAGACTTGCTCTTAGACTTTAGAAGCTCAATCTTGAACTTTATTCTTGATTTCAAAGAACATTAGCTGTTAGCTCTCTTCTCTCCATCTGTATCTGTAATGTACTACATTCCTATTCTAATCTGCCACTCCAACAAGGTCCAGTATATTTTGCAGGTCTGTCTCTCACCTGCAGTCTCATATATGTAACCTAATTAATTCTTTTATTCTTTAAGTCCAAGGTCATAATCTCTCAGCCCTAGGGCAGAACATGCTTTATTCAATATATCTTCTAGAACTCAAACAATATTTAACATTTTTGAAAAGTAGTTGCCTTTAAAAATTAGAAGAGTTGTCACATCTGAATTTCAGTTTCTCTTGAAGAGTTAGGACATCTGACAATATTGTGTCCTGATTTCTGTATGGCAGCAATCAGCTAGGCCTACCTAGCTGCTCCCCCATATAGAGAATGAGTCCTCATCCAGCTCATTTCATTCGTTTTCATTGTATACTAACCCTTCTAAACTATTGATTTTGTAGTTCTGTTATGATCCTTATTTCTTCAGTCTATACTTGGAAACTGACCTAAACACTCAAAGATTGCTTATTTTAGGACTGTTGTTGCTCTGTTGCTGTGTTGAAGGACTACAGAGTCCTAGTCACTGATTCTTTATTTTTAATTACTTTGATTCTTATTTATATATGAGTGTGTTACATATCCCCATCCTTAGATGGTGATCTTGTTAAAGGTAGTAACTTCATTCCTTCCTTCTGACCAAAAAACCAAGTGTTTTTTCTTTATCACCTGTTATATTTCAGCCACTCTCTTAACTTTACATGGAGAGCTATGTACAGAAGTATTATGTGTATCTCTGGGACTTACGAGAAATAGCACTGACCTTTTATTTTTTGACTTGATAGCATTTGATAGTACATATACTGTTTTTAAAAAGTTGCTGTTTGTGCTGCAACATGTTTTTTGAGGACAGGTTTATTATACTTTCATCACTGAATATGTATGAAAGTTTTGTTAGGAGATTGAAATAATAGATACAAACTATTTTCTCTTCATTATCATCCTTTATACTTTTAAAAGTATTTGATGTGAGTTCTATGTACTGATATTCATAGGCACCAAAAAGTTGGAGAGAACAGGTGGAATTTTCTATTTCCTTTCTTCACTTAAGGTAAACCAGATATTCACTGAGGCACTGTGTTGTTTTTTTATCCGGACATAGGCATGCGCACTTCCAAAGGCTCCTGTGCCTCATTTCCCTGAGTGTGACCATGCCCCACACATGCACTTATTGTGAGAGTCACCTGTGCGTATGCTAAGATTCAGGTGAACAGAAGCCCAGTTTTAAGTCTCAGTTACATGTTATCCCCATGAAACACCCCAGGAAATGTGTTTGCTGTGTTAAGAACTCTTAGGTAGCAGTAAAGGGAAATGAAAGGGTAAAGTGGAAGGCTGTCCCTATAAACTTCCCCCTTCCTCATAAATGTTCATTTGCCTTTCTAGTTGTCAGCTTCATACATACAAAGTCCCCTCCCTGTTTACTTGGAAGGAGGGAAAGACAGGGAGGGAAAGTGGGATGGGGGGTGAAGGGTGAGAGAGAGAGAGAGAGAGAGAGAGAACACGAGCGCACACTAGCATCATGAAACCCTGACAGCTTCAGTCACTGGTCAAAATGAAGGGAACTAAATTCTGGGACGCCTTCTCTGAGGTGAAGATGCTTAATGAAACAATTTATTAATTTGGTAGGCTTGTATTTTCTCTAAAGCAAATTTTGCCACCAAGAGGGTTCTTTTATGAGGAATCTGTGAACTACTGAAACATTTCTTTGGACAATTCTTGGTGAATTTGATCATAAAATTAGATAGTGTGTGTATTTATGAAAGCATACCTCCGATGAGAAGACTGAGTTTGTCTTCTCTATTTTGATCAGCAGTCTAGCTGCTCTTTTCTTCAGACCACACTACTTGCTGTCATTGGTCTCTATATAATAGTGTCGTTTAAAATCAGCTGCCTCAGCCCTGAGGGAGTGCTCTTTCAGGTCATTTGACACAGTTCCTGATGTCCTCACAAGGGAGGGCGTGGTGGAACATAGGCAAATGATGACGTTACTAAGTCAGCACAGCCTATTATTACTGGCAAGAAAAAAAAACCCAGGATGTCTAGATAATTGTCAATAGAAAGTGATGTTTACAAAGGTAGTTTTCTCTTAGCAGAGTGGAGTGTCACTTTTTGTTCAAGTATGTCCCACAAACATGCTATGACCAATGCAATTTATAGCACCGACAGAAGACGGTTCTAGGGTGGAGGGCTGCCCACTCGGAGCTGAGCCTGACGTAGAAATCCTTTGAGAAACACCAGCAGTCCCTAGGTGTGGGAGATAGCTCTGTGTGATCCTTTGCAGTTAGAGCCAGTGCTCTCTTATTTTCAGTTGTTTAAAAGTGACCCATATTTAAAAAAAAAAATTAAGTAAAAAACCTTAGAGAATGTTTCAGCTAACATGGTAGAAACTCATTGTTAGTGAGAAGAAACTATGAATCTGCTGTGAGTTAGATTCTGGAAGGCTGAGTCTGACACCGTTTCATCATTGCTGTGACTCTCTTCTTGATGGCAGTTTTCTCCCTAAAGTTCACCGAAGTTGGGGTGGTTTTCCAATTTGTAACTCCAACACTTCAGCATTATTTTAGAAATACACTCTGGCCACTGCTCAGAGACTGACACATGCTATCTTCTTTCCACTTGCTTTTGTGCTTGCTGATTTGTCATTCCAGGGTGTGGACAGATCCCTAAGCTGAAGGTCTCCCCGAGGAGGATGCCAAAGCTCCGTGCGTCACTCTCAGAATGATATCTCCCATATTTAAGAGCTTCTGGTGCTGTCCATTTCATGGGAATCTGCTTTAAGTCAGAAGATGAATGCACACCACCATCCTCTTGACGAGACATTCCAAAGTCACTGATTTTCAGAACATTATTTTCACCTCCAGACAGTTCCTTGCAGCAAGGTCCCTGTGTATACAGTTTTTACTCGAAATTCGCCATCCAGAAGCAGCATCTAATGAAAATTTCGCTGTTTTAGTCCATCCTTCTTTCTCAGAAAGGAGAGGAACTTGCCTCCTGAAACCAGTTCCTTAATGATGTAGATAGACTACATTTGTGTGTGAACTCCTTTACATTTGACAATATTGGGATGATTGTATTGCTTGAGGATTTTGGCTTCTTGTAATAATTTTAATTTCAGTTCCTGGAAAGATCATCTTAACATGTTTTAACAGCAATAGCAGTTTTACTCTTTAATGTGCCCTTTAAATATGTCATCAAATTTTCCCTTGCTCAGTAAATCTCCTATTATGACATCTTCTTCATTATCAAGAACCCATTTCTTATTCTGGTTATGGCCATACTGATACCTGATCCTCTTGATTGGAACACTGACATTTTTGCCATTTAAAAAACTGAGCTGAAATTCACAGAACATTAAACTTACCATTTTAAACTGTTGTTTTTTTTTTTTTAGTATTCACTATGTTGTATAACTATACCCACTAATTCCAGAACATTTCCAGCGCCCCAAGAGATCTCGTACCCATTCGCAATCACTCCCAATTCTCCCCTTCCCTCAGTCCCTGGAAACGATTAATATATGTTCTGTCTCTATAGATTTGCCTGTTTTGGACATTTTATAAAGATGGAATCATGCAATATGTGCCCTTTTGTGTCTGGTTTCTTTCACATAGCATCATGTTTTCAAGGTTCATCTGTGATATAGCATGTATCAGAACTTTTCTTTTTATAACTGAATAATATTCCAAATATTCCATTTTATGAATGTGTACCATATTTTGTTTTTCCATTCATCAGTTATGGGCAGGAACAGTGAATTTTAAGTATTAAAATGTAAGTTCAACATTAGTGTATCCACAGTTATTATTATGAAGATACCAAGATTATACATGGTGTGAACAGAATGCTGTATAGAAATGATATGTAAATTATTTGTCAGCATTTCATGCAAGTGTGATTATTTTCTAAGGCTCTTCTAGCTCTGGTTTTATGAAATATGTGAATGTAGTATTTTCATCAATAAAGTTTAATGCGTTAAGCATTAGTTTAAAAATGAGAAAAATGTTAGGCAAATAAGTTATTTGCCACATGTTGTAATGATCGTTTTGAATTTATTTCAGTATGCAGTATTTGAAAAATGTCGATACATAAAGGAAGGGAAATGAGTATAATTAAGTCAATATATTTTTTAAGCAATTTTTATAATTTAGCAGACATTGCATCTTAATATAAGTCACTATTAAAAAAATGCCCTTGTGAAAAATGTGATGTCATTTCTCTCTGTCTCTCTCTCTGTCTGTCTCTCTCTCTCTCTCTCTCTCTCTCTTTGTTGATCATGTAAAACTGGTTTCTTTTCATTGTTGTGCATTGTTTACTTTTGAGCAGCTAATGCTTGACCCTGAGGAATGTTTTACTTTTTTCTATTTCATTTCCCCTTCCTCCTCTCCCCCACTCGTCTCTCTTTTACAGATAAAATGGTCAATGTCTTTTGATTTTTAAGTCATCCTAGTGTGCCTGTTTTTAATGGTTTCTGAGAGTGGGCAATAGGAAATACACAGATATTTCATTTTTATCTAGGGATGTAATTTAAGCCTTTGTTACTTATAGAACTCATTAATTTTTCTTTCTTTGCTAAACCCCTCCCTCCCTCCTTTCTTTCCTCCCTCCCTTCCTTCCTCCCTCCCTCCCTCCCTCCCTCCCTCCCTCCCTCCCTCCCTTCTTCTTCCTTCCTTCCTTCCTTCCTTCCTTCCTTCCTTCCTTCCTTCCTTCCTTCCTTCCTTCCTTCCTTCCTTCCCTCCCTCCCTCCCTCCCTCCCTCCTTCCCTCCCTCCTTCCCTCCCTCCCTCCCTCCCTCCCTTTCTTTCTTCCTTCTTCCTTCCTCCTTCCTTCCTTCTTTCCTTCTTTCCTTCCTCCATCTCTCCCTTCCTCCCTCCCTCCCTCCTTCTCCTTTTTCCTTTCCTCCCTCCCTCCCTTCCTCCCTTCCTCCTTCTCTTCCTTTTTCCCTCCCTCCCTTGCTCTATCCCTCCTCCTTCCCTCTCTCCCTCTCTCGCTCTGTTCCTTCTTCCCTTTCTCCCTTCTTCCCTCCCTCCCTCCCTCCTTCTCTTCCTTTCTTTCTCCCTTCCTCTCTTGCTCCCTTCTTTCCTTCTTTCCTTCCTTCCTTCCTTCCTTCCTTCCTTCCTTCCTTCCTTCCTTCCTTCCTTCCTTCCTTCCTTCCCCTCCCTCCCTCTCTTTCCCTTCCCTTCTTTTCTCCCTCCCTCCTTTCCTCTCTTGTTCCATTCCTTCTTCCTTCCCTCCCTCCCTTTTTTCCTTCTCTTCCTTTTTTCCTCCCTTTCCCCCTTGCTCCCTCCCTTGCTCCCTTCCTCCCTCCCTCCTTCCCTTTCTTTCTTCCTCCTTCCCTTCCTCCATTCCTTTCTTCTTTTCTCCCTCCCTCCTTCCCTCTTTCCCTCCCTCCCTTCCTCCCTCCCTTCCCCCTCCCTCCCTCCCTTCTTCCCTCCCTCCCTCCCTCGTTCCCTCCCTCCCTCCCTTCTTCCCTCCCACCACCCCTTCTTTCCTTCCTTTCTTCTTTATCAATATAATCACTTCTTTTCTTTCAGATGAGATCAGAATGGATGTTTCACCTGTGACCAGAAGTTTATTTTCCTGAGTAGATTGCCAAGAATCACGAATGAAGAGGGCCCAATTACATCTTCTTAATAAATTCATTTCTCTGCTTTATTGCTTTGTGCTGAAAACTTAAAATTGTTGAGTTGTATATTACTGTATTTAACTTGTTGCTTAGTTTCTACATATTTATTTTCAGTAAATGGATGAAAATATTATTCCACATTTTTAGCACAATGTACTGCATCTAGTTCCCAAGAAACAAGCAAGGTTTCATGTGTACAGAATTGCACTTTGGGTTTAATTTTTAATCCAAAATGTTTCCTTTTTATTGTTTGAATCTGAAAATAAACAATTATTGAACCATTTTGAATTTACCTCATTTTAAAACTCATTTCTAATTTATTATTTGGCCTGTTTTTAATATTTGTCACTACAAAGTGGGAGCAGTGTCTAATGTAATGCTTAGGGATCACTTTATATAGTATGTGTACAACATTAAAACCTGTTTAGAAAGAAAAAGGTACCAGCACTCACTTTTGCCATTTTTTCTTGTAATTATGTTAGACAAATCTGTGGTGGGTGGGGGGCATGTCAAAGTTAGTTTTGCTTTAATTTTACAGCTAGAGGAGCTTTGTATTGCTGAACTTTTGTCTGGAAAAGTTTCAGTGACATTTTTAAAAGAAAATTTTTTAATCTACTGAATTCTACCAGTGTAACCTTTTTTCTAAATAAACGATAGTTTTTTCAAATGATTGTGTATCATTGTGTATATTGTTGCTTATTCAAAATAACTTAGCAAAGATAATTCAGTAAGATTCATAGCCCTTTCTCTTCTTAGTCCATGGACTAATGTTTTCAAATGACATTTTATTTCATAATATTAATAAATTCTATTTGATCACCTCTGCACCTGGGGGAAACAGTGGGCTGAAATCATGCCAGTATTGCCATTTACTTTTTAGTTTCTTGGAACTAATGATACCTATGCAAATTAATTAATTTTTTTGAGAATGGCATTAAAACCTATAGTTTTAAAAAGGATTGAACAATGCTGAGCATGTTTAGAATTGGCAAAAAGATGTAAATCTTGGTGCTCCTTTTCATGTAACTTGCAAAATTTGATAATTATTTATGGGAGAGTGACCCATTCAGTAACTGAACACCCATAATGTGCCTGGCATAAAAAGAAATGCTTCATCTTAGTATTATTTTGACATGAAGAAATAATTATGGTTTGCCTCAAAATCATTTTTCTGAACTATATCAGAGCTTTTTTATTCACATTTTAGTAAACATTACACAATTGTGAGTTTGATCGATAAAGTTTGCTACTACTTAGCATAGTATCTCTTCTCCTTATTTCCCAAATTATTTAACACAGCTAATCTTGGTTTGTGAGTTCTAAAAATTCATTGAGAAGGAAACACACTAACTTTGGATTTAACTAGAAAAATAATTTATGTTGGCTGTAGCAAATCTATATGTGTTGTGATAGCTGTTCTTAAGTATCTACTGTGTTATAGGTACAAAGAAGTTAGCTTGAGAAATGATGGCCAAGTGAGTGCTACTGGTGGTCAGCAAACTATCTGGAAAGGATCAGTGTAGGGCCTGTGGCCGCTGCCGTTGTGGTCATGCAGGTTTTCATTGGATTCAGGCAGATGGTAAAGAAACAGCGGAGCCAAAAAATGGTGGGCCATTCCTTTATTAAAATCTTTTTTTTTTTTTTGTATTTTTCTGAAGCTGGAAATGGGGATAGACAGTCAGACAGACTCCCGCATGCGCCCGACCGGGATCCACCCGGCACGCCCACCAGGGGGCGATGCTCTGCCCCTCCTGGGCATCGCTCTGTCGCGACCAGAGCCACTCTAGCGCCTGGGGCAGAGGCCAAGGAGCCATCCCCAGCGCCCGGGCCATCTTTGCTCCAATGGAGCCTCGGCTGCGGGAGGGGAAGAAAGAGAGAGGAAGGAGAGGGGGAGGGGTGGAGAAGCAGACGGGTGCTTCTCCTGTGTGCCCTGGCCGGGAATCGAACCCGGGACTTCTGCACACCAGGCCGACGCTCTACCATTGAGCCAACCGGCCAGGGCTCCTTTATTAAAATCTTGCACTGGCCAATAAGCAAACAGGCAGGGAAAACACTTCCCTTTCATTGGGAGCTCCCAAAGCCCTGACGCGTTCTCCGGTTCCACAACCAGGAGAATCTTCTCCGGTTCATCCTAGAATCAAAGGCCCCCCCACAAGCCTCAGTAGGGTCCCCAAAGCCCCTCAGCTCTGGTTCCCCATTTGCACACCACTCTGCACAAACTGGCTTCTTCAGCACTCTGCTCTTTCTGCAAAAACTTCCTGAGCCCACAAAGACCCCTCCAGTAAACATGAGCAAAACAATGGCCCCTGCCAAGCAGGAATGCAATACACAATTTGCATCAACTGCCCTGCTCTGAGGGCAAGCACACACATGGCTGTCCAGCACCATTTTTTAAAACAAAAATGAGCAAACTTAAAAAATAACAAATTTTACAAACTAATTTGCCCAACAATCAGCAAATGTTCGAGGCTTTGCAGAAGATGTGGACCCTGTTGCAACTCAGTTCTGCCATTATAACATGATAGCAGCCATAGGTGATATGTAAAGGAATGAACATGATCAAGTTCTAGTGTGTTGGAATCCATGGGAGTCCGAAAGACCAGAGTAACAGGCTTTATTGAAAGGAAGAAAGGAACCCTGCCGGACACTTCTCCCGGGGGAGAAGAGCGCCGGTTACAGACTAGGGGCGAGTTATATAGTGTTTGGGAGAGCCTGAGGGGATACTGAGGCAAAAGTCCTGGTATGTCCGGAATGCTCCTCCTTGGGGGGTTTCGAGCATGTGGGTGTTGAATCAAAAGTCCTGGTGTGTCCGGAGCCCCTCCTTGGGGCGGCTTCCCAGCTTTTTGGAATTCCTCTGTCTCAGGGTCAATAGTCCAGTAAGAGTAAAGTCTGACAGATAAGTGGGACATCAAGAGGGCAGTTTGGAATTTACAAATCTATCATAGTGTATTTGGAAAAACCTGTTAGAATCTCGTGGAAGATTTATTTAAGCAAATACTTGAGGACCTCTTATACACCACAGTATAGCCATGAGCAAAACAAAGTCCCTGCCCTCATGGAACGTCCATTCTAGTTGGTGGTGGAAAACAAGCTTAATGTTAGGTGGAGGAAAGAGCTCTGAGGAAGAATAAGCCTGGGTAAGGAGGTTGGGTGAGGCAGGGCCTTTTCTGCTTTATACACAGAGTGATCATGTGGAGTGACAGTATGCGAAACAGTGTATTTTGAGGCAGTTGTCACAGTATGAATAATTATTACTAAGTAATATGAGCAGGAGCTCTATCCTTAATTCTTCACCCAACTCTGAACCTTTACATGAGAATTGTGTAATATGTAGGATTTCTCTCAAGATGTGGACTCTGAGCTCTAGCAGCTCATGTTTAAGCTTGCAATTTTCTAGAAAGGAGTCTTTAACTTTAGGCTCATAAATGGACTTGGAGGATATCTAAGGGCCTCCCAGAAATTGAATGCAAGTTGTGGTATGTGCATTTTCCTATGTCTGTAGCTTTCACTTGATTCTCAAGAAGGTAAGCCTAAGGTGGTGTTTGTTTTCAGGGTTTTGTTCCAAAGAACTCTAAAACCTTTATAAACTAACCTTGAACCTGTTCTCTCTGGAGCCGGTGAGAAGTTGGAAGACAGTCATCCATTGCCAACCTTGTCTTAAATGGTGTATGGCCAGCAGTCATGGTCGTTGTGGCTATGCACATGGAGGTTCTCATTGGATTCGGGCAGACAGTAGAGAAACAATGCAGCCAAAGAATGATGGGCCATTCCTTTATTACAGTCTTGTACTGGCTGACGAGCAAACACAGGGCTCTCATATCCAATTCCACCACCAGGAGAATCTTCAGTTTCTTCTAGAATCAAGGGCCCCACCAGTCTCTGCAGAGCTCGGAAAAGCTCCTCAGCTCTGGTTCCCCATCTGCACACCTCTCTCTCTGCACAAACTGCAAAAACATGGCTTCCTCTCTTTTCAAAACTTTCTTGCACGAAAACCTCTCCTCTAGCGAACATTAGCAAGACAATGGCCCTTCCCAAGCAGGAAGGTAATTTGCAATTTCACAGATCACATACCTGGCGATGCCCAGCACCATTTTTTTTTAATACTAAAAGTGAGCAAACTAAAAAAATACAAATTTTACAAATTTATTTGCCCAACAAATGGTAAGGTAAAAAATTAGAACATCTTGCCTTATCTTGTGAAATGATCTACAAGTGATTTGTAGTTCATTGGAAAATCACTAGTTCATAGTATAGTACCACTTTTTATTTCAAGGAAGCACTTGAGCCAAGTATGAGTGGAAGTCTAAATAGCTTTTTTCTCCACCCCCCCCAACAATTATTTATTTCTACCTTAACATGTTCCAAAAAGGATTTATGGATGGGGGGAGCATACAGTATTTAAAAAGTAAATGAGAAAATTTGACTTCTGGGTGAAATTAGTACCTAAAATGAGGTTAATACCCCCAAATGCTCTGTACACCTTAGCCAAGAATCGGCTCTGAGAAGCCTGGCAGGCCACACAGAAGGTAGTGTGATCAATTATAATAATTACAGTGTCCATCATATAATAAGTTAGTCACGGTGGAGAACAGGCAATGAAGCCTCAAAGAAACTTCTTTGCATTATTATAAAGAAGAAGCCCTGTCTTTTCAGTAAATAAAACAAAGTATGTATCTTGTAATGGCCCTAAATGTTTGCTGATTTTATCTAGTAAGGATATTTCTACAATGACACCAAAATATGTGATCCAGACACTCCAGACACCCAGGTCTCTGATGGTTTGGTTTAGTACAGGAAAATTTTGAGTATTTGGGACAGGTTCCTCAACTAGGCCTTATGAAAGCTGTATGGCCAGTAGTCATGGACATCACAGCTGCCATCATGGCCATTCACATGCAGGTTCTTACTGAATTCAGTCAGATGGTAGAGAAACAGTAGAGCTGAAAAATGGTGGGCCGTACTTTTTATTCTAGCCTCTCACCCGGCTGGCGAGCAAACACAAATACACAGGGCTCCAAACCTCACTCATTCAGCGCTCACAAAGCTACTGACACATCCGGGTTTTCCTAGAATCAAAGGCCCCTCACCAGCTCAGTCCCCTCTAGTACCCTATTTTCTTATCTCTGCACAAATCAGCTTCTCCTTCAGCACCCGGCCAACTTGGCTGCTTCTCTGCAAAAACATGGCCTCCTTCCTCCTCTTTCCTCTTAAAACTTTTCAACGCGAAAACCCATCCTCCAGCACATATTAGCATAACAAAGCCCTTCCCAAGCAGGAAAGTAATTAGCAGTATCACCTGGCCATGCCATTTTTAACAAAGTGAGCATAAAAAACACATTTTACAAACTTACTTGCCCAACAAATAAATGCCTTACTATCTCTAAGCATGGTTGTTATAAAGATCTGAAACTCATGGCTACCATTGTTGGGTTCCCACAATACAAGTAACAAATAAGATCTCAATTGAAAAGCTGTAACTAACCTTTTGATTTTTTTTTCATTTTAATAAATACTGATATTTAAGGCTGCTTCTTAGGTAGAATGAAACATATTACAGTTGCTTAATATTCTCATCACTTATCAGAAGCATGGCTTAAGTGTTTAATTTTTTAAATCAATGTAACATTTCTGGAGATACTGTCAGGGCCATAGAAATTTTATTGGGTCTAGAGTTGAGAATAAAAAGAGGAGCTGCTTAAAGATGCTAATTAATGCCAATTGAATACAGATTTTGTATTTATAGGCACAAATGGACATGATAATTATGAATAACAATAGAAGGGATATTGGAAATAGTGACTAAAGCAAGTGTGACAACCTAAGAAGATAGATGTTAATGTAAGACTAATTGCTTTTGTTTCTGATTCTTAAGCTCTAATGACCATTATTTCTACATGGGTCAGGCTAACAAAGCTTAATTCCAGTGATATATTGTTAAATGAGTGCATTTAATGGAGGAAAAAAGGAAAGAATACCATTGCTCTGGCTTCATTTCAGGGATAAGAGCTTGAAAATGACCTTGTACTTAATCTCTAGCTTAGGCTATTCCCAATTTTGTGCAGTAATGTAGAGGTACTCCTCTACTAAGGTTAAATGTATTATTATTAAAAATTATGAATTGTAATGAGATATACCACTGCTAGGTACTTTTATGCAGGTACCTTTTGTGCTTTCCAGAATAATGGTCCAAGACATCAATAATACAGAGAAAAGATCATGCTAATAAGATACAAGCAGGATCTGAAATGTAAAGTAAGGTATTCATACCACATGCAACTGGTGGCAGTTATATATTGAATATATATATTTATGATTTTATTTATTCATTTTTAGTAAGGTGAACAATCGTCCTCCTTTAGGGAGGACAGTCCTTCTATTGCAAGTTCTGTCCTCCATCAAAAAGTGTCCTCTGGCCCTGGCCGGTTGGCTCAGTGGTAGAGCGTCAGCCTGGCGTGCAGAAGGCCCGGGTTCAATTCCCGGCCAGGGCACACAGGAGAAGCGCCCATCTGCTTCTCCACCCCTCCCCCTCTCCTTCCTCTCTGTCTCTCTCTTCTCCTCCCGCAGCCGAAGCTCCACTGGAGCAAAGATGGCCTGGGCGCTGGGGATGGCTCCTCGGCCTCTGCCCCAGGTGCTAGAGTGGCTCTGGTCGCAACAGAGCGATGCCCCGGAGGGGCAGAGCATCTCCCCCTGGTGGGCAGAGCGTCGCACCCTGGTGGGTGTGCCGGGTGGATCCCGGTCGGGCGCATGCGGGAGTCTGTCTGACTGTCTCTACCCATGTACGGCTTCAGAAAAATACAGGAAAAAAAAAAAAGTGTCCTCCTACATGTCCTCCTTTTTGATATTTGAGGACTAATCTGTAAAAGTCCATATTCAATCAATGCAGAGACAATCCATTGCGTGTGATGTGACATATTTGTAACTAAATGAGTACTTTTTACTTATTATTAAAAATTAATAGGCATGTAACCATAATTAAAATATAAAATATTACAAATGTTTTATTATGCATTTATCATATTATAGTGTATTGTTACAATAAATAAAATGTTTTATTTATGATATTGTTTTCTTCAATTTATTTTTGTCCTTTTTTTTTGTATTTTTCTATTTTTCTGAAGCCGGAAACGGGGAGAGACAGTCAGACAGACTCCCGCATGCGCCCAACCGGGATCCACCCGGCACACCCACCAGGGGGCGACGCTCTGCCCACCAGGGGGAGATGCTCTGCCCCTCCGGGGCATCGCTCTGTTGCGACCAGAGCCACTCTAGCACCTGGGGCAGAGGCCAAGGAGCCATCCCCAGCGCTTGGGCCATCTTTGCTCCAATGGAGCCTCGCTGCGGGAGGGGAAGAGAGAGACAGAGAGGAAGGAGAGGGGGAGGGGTGGAGAAGCAGATGGGCGCTTCTCCTGTGTGCCCTGGCCGGGAATCGAACCCGGGACTTCTGCATGCCAGGCCGACGCTCTACCATTGAGCCAACCAGCCAGGGCCATTTTTGTCCTTTTTTATTGATTTTAATTTATTGTGTTTACATAGATTCTAGTGTTACCCTGAATGCATACCCCTCCCCTGTATTCCCCTCAACATCTCCCTTGCCCCAATCCCCATAGCGCCCTCCCCCCTTCCCTTCAGGTTTATCCCATTCTATCATCCTCTTTCCCTCTGTCCTCTTTTCCTCTGGTCCCTTTGATCTCTCTTCTGTCTCAATTCTGTTCCTCAGTTCACATTGTTCATTGGATTCCTCAAATGAGTGAGGTCATATGATATTTTTGTTTTTCTGCTTATTTCACTTAATATAATAGTTTCCAGGTCCATCCATGTTGTTGCAAAAGGTAAAATATCCTTCATTTTCATGGCCCCATAGTATTCCATAGTATATATGTACCACGGCTTTTTCATCCACTCATTCACTGACAGACATTTGGGCTGTTTCCAGATCTTCACTATTGTGAACAATGCTGCCATAAACATGGGGGTCCATTTCTCCTTTTGAAACAGTGCTATGGTGTTCTTGGGGTATATTCCTAAAAGTGGTATGGCTGGGTCAAAAGGCAGTTCTACTTTTAATTTTTTTGAGGAATCTCCATACTGTTTTGCACAGTGGCTGCACCAGTCTGCATTCCCACCAGCAGTGCAGAAGGGTTCCCTTTTCTCCACATCATCGCCAGCACTTATTCTGTGTTGTTTTGTTGATGAGCACCATTCTGACTGGTGTGAGGTGATATCTCATTGCGGTTTTAATTTGCATTTCTCTAATGATTAGTGATGTTGAGCATTGAGCATTTTTTCATATGCCTATTGGCCGTCTGTATGTACTCTTTGGAGAAGTGTCTATTCATTTCTTTTGTCCATATTTTTTTTCAGAGAAAGAGAGAGGAATAGATAGGGACAGACAGGCAGGAATGGAGAAAGATGAGAAGCATCAATTCCCAGTTTTTCATTGCGACACCTTAGTTGTTCATTGATTGCTCTCTCATATGTGCCTTGACCTTGGGCCTTCAGTGAACCGAGTAACCCCTTGCTCAAGCCAGTGACCTTGGGTCCAAGCTGGTGAGCTTTGCTCAAACCAGATGAGCTCGTGCTCAAGCTGGCGACCTCGGGATCTCAAACCTGGGTCCTCCGCATCCCAGTCTGACGCTCTATCCACTGTACTACCGCCTGGTCAGGCTCTTTTGCCCATTTTTTGATTGGATTGTTTATCTTCTGGTGTTGAGTTTTATAAGTTCTTTATAAATTTTGGTTATTAACCACTTATCAGACATATTGTTGAATATGTTCTCTCATTGTATAGTTTGTTTTTTTATTCTGTTCTTATTGTCTTTAGTTGTGCAAAAGCTTTTTAGTTTAATATAGTCCTATTTGTTTATCCTGTCTTTTATTTCACTTGCCCATGGAGATAAATAGCAAATAAATATATTGTTGTGTGAGATACTAGAGAGCTTACTGCCTATGTTTTCTTCTAAGATTCTTATGGTTTCACGGCTTACATTTAAGTCTTTATCCATTTTGAGTTTATTTTTGTGAATGCTGTAAGTTGGTGGTCTAGTTTCATTTTTTTGAAGGTAGCTGTCCAATTTTCTCAACACCATTTGTTGAAGAGGCTGTCTTTACTCCAATGTATGCTCTTACCTCCTTTGTCAAATATCAGTTGTCCATAAAGGTGTGGATTTTTTCTGGGGTCTCTGTTGTGTTCCATTGATCTATATGCCTGTTGTTATGCCAGTACCAGGCTGTTTTGAGTACAGTGGCCTTGTAGTATAACTTGATATTAGGAAGTGTGATGCCTCCCACTTTATTCTTCCTTTTCAAGATTGCTGAGGCTATTCGTGTTCTATTTTGGTTTCATATAAATTTTTGGAATATGTGTTCTATATCTTTGAAGTATGTCATTGGTATTTTAATTGCTATTGTATTGAATTTATAAATTGCTTTAGGTTAAATAGACATTTTAATGATGTTTATTTTTCTTAACCATGAGCACAGTATATGCTTCCACTTGTTTTGTATCTTCCTTGATTTTTTTAATCAATGTTTTATAATTTTCTGAGTACAAGTCTTTAACCTCCTTGGTTAAATTTATTCCTAGGTACTTTATTTTTTTTGTTGCAATAGTGAAGGGGATTGTTTCTTTAATTTCTTTTTCTGACAGTTTATTGTTGGAGTATGAAAATGCCTCTGATTCCTGGGTATTAATTTTCTATCCCAACACCTTGCTGAATTCATTTATCAGGTCCAGTAGTTTTTTGACTGAGACTGTAGGGTTTTCTATATTCAATATCATATCATCTGCAAATAATGATAGTTTTACTTCTTCTTTTCCAATTTGGATGCTTTTTATTTTTTTTTCTTGTCTGATTGCTGTGGCTAGGACTTCCAGAACTATGTTGAATAAGAGTGGTGAAAGGGAGCAACCCTGACTTGTTCCTGATCTTAAGGGGATTGCTTTTAATTTTTGCCCATTGAGTATGATGTTAGCTGTAGGTTTGTCATAGATTACCTTTATCATGTTGAGGTATGTTCCCTGTATTCCCACTTTGCTGAGAGTTTTGATCATGAATGGGTGCTGGATTTTATTAAGTGCTTTTTCTGCATCTATTGAAATTATCATATGGTTTTTCTCCTTCCTTTTTTTTGTGTGATGAATCACATTGATTGATTTGCAAATATTTTACCAGCCTTGCCTCCCCAAAATAAATACCACTGGATCATGATGTATGATTTTTTCATATATTACTGGATCTGGTTGGCTAATATTTTGTTGAGGATTTTAGCATTTAGATTCATCAGGGATATTGGCCTATAATTTTCTTTGTGTTGTCTTTGCTTGGTTTTGGAATCAGAATTATGCTTGCCTCATAAAAGGAGCTTGGAAGTCTTTCTTCCTCTTGAATTTTTTGAAATAGCCTGAGGATAGGAGTTAGTTCTTCTTTGAATATTTGATAGAGTTCACTTGTGCAGCCATCGGTCCCTGGGCTTATGTTTGTTAGGAGTTTTTTTTTTCTTCCTCTTATTTTAAATTAATTTATTCGGGTGACATCAATAAATCAGGGTACATATGTTCAAAGAAAGCATGTCCAGGTTATTTTGTCAATCAATTATGTTGCATACCCATCACCCAAAGTCAGATTGTCCTCTGGCACCTTCTATCTAGTTTTCTTTGTGCCGCTTCCCCTCCCCCCCAACCACCACACTCTTATCAATGTCTCTTAGTCACGTTTTATTTATTTATTTATTCATTTTTTAGAAAGGAGAGGGGGGGAGAGAGAGTGAAGGGGGGAGGAGCAGGAAGCATCAAGTCCCATATGTGCCTTGACCAGGCAAGCTCAGGGTTTCGAACCGGTGACCTCAGCATTTCCAGGTCGACGCTTTATCCACTGCGCCACGACAGGTCAGGCCCTCTTAGTCTCATTTTTATTTCCCACCTACGTATGGAATAATACAGTTCTTGTTTTTTTCTGATTTACTTATTTCACTTCGTATAATGTTATCAAGATCCCAACATTTTGTTGTAAATGGTCCAATGTCATCATTTCTTATGGCTGTGTAGTATTCCATAGTGTATATGTGCCACATCTTCTTTATTCAGTCTTCTATTGAAGGGCTTTTTGGTTGTTTCCATGTCCTGGCCACTGTGAACAATGCTGCAATGAACATGGGGCTGCATGTGTCTTTACGTATCAATGTTTCTGAGTTTTGGAGGTATATACCCAGTAGAGGTATTGCTGGGTCATAAGGTAGTTCTATTTTCAGGGTTTTTTTTACATAATTTTATTTTTTTAATGAGGCGACATCAATAAATCAGGATGCTATATTCAAAGATAACAAGTCCAGGTTATCTTGTTCAATTATGTTGCATACCCATCACCCAAAGTCAGATTGTCCTTTGTCACCTTCTATCTAGTTTTTGTTGTGCCCCTCCCCCTCCCCCTTTCCCTCTCCCTTTCCCCCCTCCCCCTGAAACCACCACACTCTTCTCAATGTCTCTGAGTTTCACTTTTATGTCCCACCTACGTATGGAATAATGCAGTTCCTGGTTTTTTCTGATTTACTTATTTCACTTCATATCAGGTTATCAAGATCCCACCATTTTGCTGTAAATGATCCGATGTCATCATTTCTTATGGCTGAGTAGTATTCCATAGTGTATATGTGCCACATCTTCTTTATCCAGTCATCTATTGAAGGGCTTTTTGGTTGTTTCCATGTCCTGGCACTGTGAAAAATGCTGCAATGAACATGGGGCTGCATGTGTCTTTACGTATCAATGTTTCTGAGTTTTTGGGGTATATACCCAGTAGAGGTATTGCTGGGTCATAAGGTAGTTCTATTTTCAGTTTTTTGAGGAACCACCATACTTTCTTCCAAATGGTTGTACTACATTCCATTCCCACCAACAGTGAATGAGGGTTACTTTTTCTCCACAGCCTCTCCAACACTTGCTACTGCCTGTCTTGTTAATAATAGCTAATCTAACAGGTGTGAGGTGGTATCTCATTGCAGTTTTGATTTGCACTTCTCTAATAACTAATGAAGATGAGCAATTTTTCATATATCTGTTGGCCATTTGTATTTCTTCCTGAAAGAAATGTCTGTTCATGTCCTCTCCCCATTTTTTTATTGCATTGTTTGTTTGTTGTTGAGTTTTATGAGTTGTTTGTATATTTTGGATATTAGGCCCTTATCTGAGCTGTTGTTTGAAAATATCATTTCCCATTTAGTTGGCTATCTGTTTATTTTGTTGTCAGTTTCTCTTGCTGAGCAAAAACTTCTTAGTCTGATGTAGTCCCATTCATTTATTTTTGCCTTCACTTCCCTTGCCTTTGGAGTCAAATTCATAAAATGCTCTTTAAAACCAAGGTCCATGAGTTTAGTACCTATGTCTTCTTCTATGTACTTAATTGTTTCAGGTCTTAACTTTAGATCTTTGATCCATTTTGAATTAATTTTAGTACAAGGGGACAAACTGTAGTCGAGTTTCATTCTTTTGCATGTGGCGTTCCAGTTTTCCCAGCACTATTTGTTGAAGAGGCTTTCTTTTCTTCATTGTGTGTTGCTGGCCCCTTTATCAAAAATTATTTGACCATATATATGAGGTTTTATTTCTGGAATGTTTATTTTATTCCATTGGTCTGAGTGTCTATTTTTCTGCCATTACTATGCTGTTTAGATTGTCATGGCCCTATAATATAGTTTGAAGTCAGGTATTGTAATGCCCCCAGCTTCATTCTTTTTCTTTAGGATTGCTTTGGCTATTCGGGGTTTTTTATAGTTCCATATAAATCTGATGATATATTGTTCCATTAAAAAAAATGTCATTGGAATTTTGATGAGAATTTCATTAAATTTGTATATTGCTTTGGGTAATATGGCCATCTTGATTACATTTATTCTTCCTATCCAAGAACAAGGAATATTCTTCCATCTCATTGTTTCTTTTTCAATTTCCCTTACCAATGGTTTATAGTTTTCATTATATAAATCCTTTAAATTCTTTTTTATGTTTATTCCTAGGTATTTTATTTTATTTTTTGTTGCAATCGTGAAGCGGGTTATTTTTTTGTTTGTTCTCAAATGTTTCATTGTTGACATATAGAAAGGCTATGGACTTTTGTATGTTAATTTTGTATCCTGCGACCTTACTGTATTGGCTTTTTGTTTCTAGTAGTCTTTTTGTGGATTCTTTGGGGTTTTCAATGTATAGGATCATATCATCTGCAAAAAGTGACACCTTTACTACTTCTTTTCCGATATGGATGCCTTTTATTTCTTTGTCTTGTCTGATTGCTCTGGCTAGAACCTCTAACACCACATTAAATAAGAGTGGAGAGAGTGGACAACCCTGTCTTGTTCCTGGTTTAATGGGGAAGCCTTCAGTTTTGTGTCATTTAATATGATGTTAGCTGATGGTTTATCATATATGGCCTTTATCATGTTTAGATATTTTCTTTCTATACTCATTTTGTTGAGAGTCTTAAACATAAAATTGTGTTGTATTTTATCAAAAGCCTTTTCTGCGTCTATTGATAAGATCATGTGGTTCTTGTTCTTTGTTTATTGATATGGTGTATTACGTTAACCGTTTTACGTATGTTGAACCATCCTTGAGATTCTGGGATGAATCCCACTTGATCATGATGTATTATTTTTTTAATATGTTGTTGTATTCGATTTGCTAGTAGCTTGTTTAGTATTTTAGCATCTGTATTCATTAGAGATATTGGTCTGTAGTTTTCTTTTTTTGTGCCATCCTTGCCTGGTTTTGGTATGAGGGTTATGTTGGCCTCATAAAATGTGTTTGGAAGTATTGCTTCTTCTTCAATTTTTTGGAAGACTTTCAGTAGAACAGGAACCAAGTCTTCTTTGAATGTTTGATAAAATTCGCTAGTATAGCCGTCTGGACCTGGACTTTTATTTTTGGGGAGGTTTTTAATGGTTTTTTTCTATTTCTTCTCTACTTATAGGTCTGTTTAGGCTTTCTGTTCTTCTTGACTCAGTCTAGGAGGGTTGTATTGTTCTAGGAATTTATCCATTCCTTCTCGGTTGTTGAATTTAGTGGCATAAAGTTTTTCATAGTATTCTACAATAATTCTTTGTATATCTACAGTGTCCATGGTGATTTCTCATCTTTCATTTTGGATTTTGTTTATATGAGTTCTTTCTCTTTTTTCCTTGGTAAGTCTTTTTTTTTTATAAATAAATTTTTATTTTAATGGGGTGACATCAATAAATCAGGGTACATACATTCAAAGAAAACATTTCCAGGTTATCTTGTCATTTAGTTATGTTGCATACCCATCACCCAAAGAGAGATCGTCCTCCGCCACCTCCATACAGTTCTCTCTGTACCCCTCCCCCTCCCCCTCTCCCACCTTCCCTCCCCCCACCTTCCATAGCCACCACAGTCCTGTTCATGCCTCTTAGTCTCGCTTTTATGTCCCACCAATGTATGGAATCCTGCAGTTCCTGTTTTTTTTCTGATTCGCTTATTTTACCCAGCACAATGCTACCAAGACTCCACCATTCCACTATAAGTGATCCGATGTCACCATTTCTCCTAGCTGAATAATATACCATGGTGTATATGTGCCCCATCTTCTTCATCCAGTCCTCTATTTTTTTTTACGGTGATTAAAAGCCTTTAAGCAAACTCTTGGCCAACACAGCAAGAATCCATAAATAAGTAGTGTCCTTAACATGCTCCCCAAGTCCAAGTTGGCCCCATCACCATGCCAAATCCCCAAAAAATGCAACCCAACCGCAGTTCAGTCTGTTAAGATCTGTCACAGGGAGCAGGAGTCCAGGAAAGTTCCTCACAGGAAAAGTCCGCATGGCACGGGAATTGTTGTCACCATTCTATACTTTGAAGCTCATGTCCAAGTCCCAATGACCGCTGCTTCTAGCTGGTAATGATTCAGGTAGACTGGAAAAAGCCATTTGCGGCATGCGTGGATATGAAGCTTCTGTTCTCCTCTGCCTGGAGAGTTGAGACTAGGTTGCTTTTCCCTGGAGCTCTGTGACTGTGGCCTGGTAAAGAGAACCTTGGGATACACTAAGCTGGGTGGCAAAGGTAAATTCATAATACAAGTTGGCAAAAGGAGGAAAGAGAGCTCTAAATTAAGAGTACGTCCCAGCCTGAAATATGAGTGGGGCATTGAGGTAGGAGGGATAAAGGAAACACTATATATTAAGCAATGCAGCAGAAAATAGGACTATCAACACCCACAACAGAGATCTTTGAGGAAAGAATAAAGAACCTGACTATTCAGGCAAAACATAGTTAAGTGGCTCTTGTGTGAATGATATCAGTTTACCTGCTTCTTGGAAGAAATATCCTAGGCTCGTCCACAGTGTCGTAGATGGGACCGACGGCCCTGGGCACCTTCAGCCTTCAGTGGCAAACCCCAGCTTTCTGGGCAAGGTTAGGTCATAGGTGGTTGGAGCAGGGCTGGAAGACACTGAACCCTCCCTTAGAGGAGCGAGGGGGAAACCCACCTTCCAGTGTCCCTGTTTCCTCACAGCAGAGGCGTGTAAGCCTGGCAGGCTTTAGCTCAATGACCTTCCTTTCCACTATTGAAGCAGAACCCAGATGGCATCCTATGAGACCCCTTTGGGGTGTTGGAGCCTTTAAGGGTGTATCCTAAAAGCTGGTAGTTCCCCCTGATCTCTATTGGGCTTCTTCTGCCTCTAGGTATCTTAAAAGCCATTCTCAGAAGATCTCGCTGAGGGGTTTGAGGATCCCCATCCGCCTATATAAATCTTTTCCATATATCTGGAGCTATTTGGAAAAAAGAACAGTGTTATTAGCTAGATCTAATAAAGAAGGTAGTAGTTTGCAGGCGAAAAAGATTTGGTGTCTCCTGTTCATCAGCATTCAAAAGACATGTAAATTTTTTTTTTAAGTAAAAAGGATGATATGGTAGGCCCGTCGGGGTCATTGGCCTGGTGTGCAGGATTCCCGGGTTCGATTCCCGGCCAGAGCACACAGGAGAAGCGCCCATCTACCTCTCCACTCCTCCCCCTCTCCTTCCTTTTGGTCTCTCTCCTCCCGCCCGCAGCCAAGGCTCCACCAGAGCAAATCCACCCTGGGCACTAAGGATGGCCCCATGGCCTCTGCCCCAGTCGCTAGAATGGCTCCGGTTGTAACAGAGCAACAACCCAGATAGGCAGAGCATTCCCCCCGGTAGGCATGCCAGGTGGATCCCAGTCAGGCGCATGCAGGAGTCTGTCTGACTGCCTCCCCATCGCCATCCTCAGAAAAATACAAAAAATAAATAAATAAAGCTCCAGGGAGCATGGAGTGAGCTTGAGTATGTCCTATGAAACATGGAGCTCTATGTTGACATATCAGTCTTTGAAGAAGGAGGAACTGCTGAAATAGCTTATCAGCATTTGTCCCTAAGACAGCAGTCTTTATAGTGAGAACACCATACGTAAATATTTGCTGTCTGTCTATAAATTAAGGGGGGAATATGGCAAATGCTGAAAAGCCATGATCTTTGTGCTCCTCCCCTCCCCCAACCCCCTCCCTCTCCTCCCCCCACCCTGTACCCCCAACACTGTTGTTCATGTCTCTGAGTCTCATCTTTATGTCCCACCTATGTATGGAAACATATAGTTCTTAATTTTTTCTGATTTACTACTTTCACTCACTATAATGTTATCAAGGCCCATCCATGTTGTTGTAAAAGATCCTATGTCATCATTTCTTATGGCTGAGTAGTATTCCATAGTATATATATACCAAAGCCTTTTAATCCACTCGTCCTCTGATGGGCACTTGGGCTGTTTCCAAATCTTTGCTATTGTGAACAATGATGCCATAAACATGGGGGAGCATTTCTTCTTTTCAGACAGTGCTATGGTGTTCTTGGGGTATATTCCTAACAGTGGGATAGCTGGGTCAAAAGGCAGTTCGATTTTTAATTTCTTGAGGAATCTCCATACTGTTTTCCACAGTGGCTGCACCAGTCTGCATTCCCACCAGCAGTGCAGGAGGGTTCCCTTTTCTCCACATCCTCGCCAGCACTTATTTTGTGTTGTTTTATTGATGAGCACCATTCTGACTGGTGTGAGGTGATATCTCATTGTGGTTTTAATTTGCATTTCTCTAATCATTAGTGATGTTGAACATTTTTTTATATGCCTGTTGGCCATCTGTGTGTCCTCTTTGGAGAAGTGTCTATTCATTTCTTTTGCCCATTTTTGGATTGGATTGTTTGTCTTCCTGGTATTAAGTTTTACAAGTTCTTTATAAATTTTGGTTATTAACCCCTTATAAGACGCTATGTCAAATATATTCTCCCATTGCATACTTTGTCTTTTTATTCTGTTCTTATTGTCTTTAGCTGTGCAGAAGCTTTTTAGTTTGATAAAGTCCCATTTGTTTATCCTGTCTTTTATTTCACTTGCCTGTGGAGACAAATCAGCAAAGATATTGCTGCAAGAGATGTCAGAGAGCTTACTGCCTATGTTTTCTTCTAAGATGCTTATGGTTTCACGGCTTACATTCAAGTCTTTTATCCATTTTGAGTTTATTTTTGTGAGTGGTGTAAGTTGGTGGTCTAGTTTCATTTTTTTGCAGGTAGCTGTCCAGTTTTCCCAACACCATTTGTTGAAGAGGCTGTCTTTACTCCATTGTATTGTCTTACCTCCTTTGTCAAATATTAGTTGTACATAGAGCTGTGGGTTTATTTCTGAGTTTTCTGTTCTGTTCCATTGATCTATGTGCCTGTTCTTATGCCAGTACCATGCTGTTTTGAGTACAATGGCCTTATAATATAACTTGATATCAGGAAGTGTGATACCTCCCGCTTTTTTCTTCCTTTTCAAGATTGCTGAGGCTATTCGTGTTCTTTTTTGGTTCCATATAAATTTTTGGAATATGTGTTCTATGTCTTTGAAGTAAGTCATTGGTATTTTCATTGGTATTGCATTGAATTTATAAATTGCTTTGGGTAATATAGACATTTTAATGATGTTTAATCTTCCTAACCATGAGCACAGTATATGCCTCCACTTATTCGTATCTTCCCTGATTATTTTTATCAATGTTTTATAATTTTCCGAGTACAAGTCTTTAATCTCCTTGGTTAGATTTATTCCTAGGTATTTTATTTTTTTGGTTGCAATGGTAAAGGGGATTGATTCCCTGATTTCTCTTTCTGAGAGTTCATTATTAGTGTATAAAAATGCCTCTGATTTCTGAGTATTGATTTTATATCCTGCCACCTTGCCAAATTCTTTTATCAGGTCTAGTAGTTTTTTGACTGAGACTTTAGGATTTTCTATATACAATATCATGTCATCTGCAAATAATGATAGTTTTACTTCTTCTTTTCCAATTTGGATGTCTTTTATTTCTTTTTCTTGTCTGATTGCTGTGGCGAGGACTTCCAGAATTATGTTGAATAAGAGTGGTGAAAGGGGGCACCCCTGCCTTGTTCCTGATCTTAAGGGGATTGCTTCTAATGTTTGCCCATTGAGTATGATGTTGGCTGTGGGTTTGTCATAGATGGCCTTTATCATGTTGAGGTATGTTCCCTGTATTCCCACTTTGCTGAGAGTTTTGATCATGAATCGGTGCTGGACTTTCTCAAATGCTTTTTCTGCATCTATTGAAATTATCATGTGGTTTTTCTGCTTTCTTTTGTTTATGTGATGAATCACATTGATTGATTTGCGAATATTGTACCAGCCTTGCTTCCCAGGAATAAATCCTACTTGATCATGGTGTATGATTTTTTCCATATATTGCTGGATTCGGTTTGCTAATATTTTATTGAGGATTTTTGCATCTAAGTTCATCAGGGATATTGGCCTATAATTTTCTTTTTTTGTGTTGTCTTTGCCTGGTTTTGGAATCAGAAGTATGCTTGCCTCATAAAAGGAGTTTGGAAGTCTTCCTTCCTCTTGAATTTTTTGAAATATCTTGAGAAGGATAGGAGTTAGTTCTTCTTTGAATATTTGGTAGAATTCACTTGTGAAGCCATCAGGCCCAGGACTTTTCTTTTTTCGGATTTTTTTGATAGCTATTTCAATCTCATTTGTTGTAATTGGTCTGTTTAGGTTTTCTGATTCTTCCAGATTGATTTTTGGAAGATTATATGATTCAAGGAATTTGTCCATTTCATCTAGGTTGTCTAGTTTTTTGGCGTACAGTTCATAGTATTTTCTTACAATATTTTGTATTTCTGTTGTGTCAGTTGTTATTTCTCCACTCT
Source organism: Saccopteryx bilineata (assembly GCF_036850765.1). Lineage (NCBI taxonomy): Eukaryota > Metazoa > Chordata > Mammalia > Chiroptera > Emballonuridae > Saccopteryx > Saccopteryx bilineata. The sequence continues at coordinate 24,544,688 of NC_089502.1, forward strand.
CGTTTCTAATTTTATTTATTTGAGTCCTCTCTCTTTTTTTCTTGGTGAGTCTTGTTAAAGGTTCATCGATCTTGTTTACCTTTTCAAAGAACCAGCTCCTGGTTTCATTGATCCTCTGTATTGTTTCTTTAGCCTCTATGTCATTTATTTCTGCTCTGATCTTTATTATTTCCTTCCTTCTACTAGCTCTGGGCTTTACTTGCTGTTCTTTTTCTAGTTCTTTTAGATGCAGGGTTAAGTTGTTTATTTGAGCTTTTTCTAGCTTCTTGAGGTATGCCTTTAATGCTATAAACTTCCCTCTCAGGACTGCTTTAGCTGTGTCCCATAAATTTTGAGTTGATGTATGCTCATTATCATTTGTTTCTAGGAATTTTTTAATTTCTTCTTTGATCTCAGTGTTAACCCATTCATTGTTTAATAATGTGCTATTTAGTTTCCAAGTGTTTGAATGTTTTTCAATTTTTCTATTGTGGTTGATTTCTAGTTTAATGCCATTGTGATCAGAGAAAGTGTTCAATATGATTTCAATCTTCTTAAATTTGTTGAGCCTGCTTTTTTGCCCTAACATGTGGTCTATTCTAGAGAATGTACCATGAGCGCTTGAAAAGAATGTATATTCTGCTGTTTTAGGGTGAAAGGTTCTGAAGATATCTATTAAATCGAGTTCATCTAATATGTCCTTTAAGTCTGCTGTTTCTTTGTTAATTTTCTTTCTTGAGAATCTATCTAATGATGTTAATGGGGTATTGAAATCTCCTACTATTACAGTATTGCTGTTGATCTCGCCCTTTAAGTCTATCAAAGTCTGCTTTATATATTTAGGTGCTCCTATATTAGGTGCGTAGATATTTATAATGGTTATATCTTACTTTTGGATTGCTCCCTTTATCATTATGTAGTGACCTTCTTTATCTCTAACTATGGTCTTTTTTCTAAATTCCATTTTGTCTGATATAAGTATTGCTACCCCAGCTTTTTTTTTCATTTCCATTTGCGTGAAATATTTTTTTCCATCCTTTTATCTTCAGTCTGTGTGCATCTTTTGATTTAAGGTGTGTCTCTTGTAGACAGCATATGTATGGGTCCTGTTTTCTTATCCACGCAGCTACCCTATGTCTCTTGATCGGGTCATTTAATCCATTAACATTTAAGGTTATTACTGATATGTAATTGTTTATTGCCATTTTTTTTCTTTAAAATTGTTTTTCTCTTTTGCTATATTCTTTTTTTCCTTTGATCTGTTTACAACAGGTCCCTTAGCATTTCTTGCAGCCTTGGTTTGGTTGCAGTGAAATCCTTGAGTTTTTTTTTGTCTGTAAAGCTTTTTATTTCTCCTTCAATTTTAAATGATAGCCTTGCTGGATAAAGTAGTCTTGGTTGTAGGCTCTTGTTCTGCATTACTTTGAATATTTCTTGCCATTCCCTTCTGGCCTCAAGTGTTTCTGTTGAGAAGTCAGAAGTCATCCTTATGGGGGCTCCTTTGTAGGTGATAGTCTTTTTTTCTCTAGCAGCTTTTAATATTTTCTCTTTATCATTTAGCTTTGGTAATTTAATTATGATGTTTCTTGGTGTTGGTTTCTTTGGGTTTCTCCTTACTGGAGTTCTCTGTGCTTCCTGAACATGTGAAATGTTTTCCTGCCTTAATTGGGGGAAGTTTTCCACTATAATATGTTTGAACAAAGTCTCTACCCCTTGTTCTTTCTCTTCTTCTTCAGGAACCCCTATGATGCGGATGTTATTTCTCTTCATGTTGTCACAGAGCTCTCTTAGTGTTTCCTCAGACTTTTTGAGTCTCTTTTCTTTTTTCTGCTCTGCTTCCGTGCCTTTATTTATTGTGTCCTCTAACTCACTGATTCGATTCTCTGCTTCATCCATCCTGCTTTTAATTCCTTCCATTGTATTCTTTATTTCAGATATTGTATTTGTTATTTCTGTCTGATTCTTTTTTATTATTTCAATGTCCTTTTTTATATTTGTTATCTCTTTATTTAGGTTTTCGTAATGGCCATCTATGGTGGTTCTAATATCTTTGAGCATCCTAACAATCGTTATTTTAAACTCTGCATCTGGTAATTTGGTTAAATCTGATTCACTTAGGTCCTTTTCTGGGGATTTCTCTTGGTTTATTGTTGTATTGTATTTCTCTGTGTTGTTTTTGTGTTGTATTTCTCTGCCTACGCATTTTCTCTTCACGAGAGTGGCTGTGATTACGTGCTCGTGTGCACAAGGGTTGGTGGCCTTGGCCTTTGTCCCGCCCCCGTGTGTGACGTTATGCTCGGTCCTGAGGGCACTGGTGAGCACCTTTGCTCAGCTGTGGGTCTCCGCCTGTTTCTGAGCTTTCGCCCTGCCTTTGTAGGATGATCCCACTCAAGGAAGAGCTGCTAGCCTTGGCTCTACCACCAGGCAGGGCTGCGTGCCCAAGCTCAGCTTCGTAGCGGAATTCCGCCTCTTCTGGGCTTTTGGCTCCACCCTCGCGGGAGGAGCCGGCTACCAAGTCAGACGGCAAGCCTGGGTTGCACGGGCGGGGCAGGGATGTGCTCCTCTGCCCTTGCTCCAGGGCTGGTTTCTACCCTTTCTGGGTTTCCCGCCCTTCTCTCGGAGGCTGGATTACAGGCTGCCAGCAGCTGAGCTTGGCCGCTTTTGCACGTCCCCTTCTCCCTAGCTGGGCAAGATTGAGCTCACACCTGAGCCCACTGGTGGCCAGCCGGCTTCCACTCCTGCCAGCAGAACCGTGCTTTTGTCTCCCGCTGCCGCCGGACCTCCGGCGCGCCCTCAGCCACGTGGGTGGGGGCATTGCAGCTCGGACCTTAAGACTCACTACTGTAGACCCGAAAGCTCCCTCCTTCTATGCAACTCTGCTCTGAATGCTGTGGGGGAGCTTGTTTGGCTGCTCTCCTGCTTCCCTTTGCTGGTATTGCTGTTTCCGGGGGAAATATTCACTTCAGCTTTGGGGAGTGACTCGTCCCAGGGGTTAGGGTGGCTATCTCCCAAAATGTTTCTCCCTATGCCTCCTAGATTGCACTCTCTTCCTGTTACTGTGGTTCTCTCCCCTCTCCCTCTGTCCCCAGGAGCCCCGGGTGAGTGTCTGTGAGAGAGATGTTCTGCGTGGTCCCTTTAAGAAGGATCCTGGGTCTGAGAAATCAGACTCTCTCACAAACAGTATCCTGACTTGTTTCCAGCTAAATACTGTCCTTATGCTTTTTCTGGGTTTTGGGGCTGCAGGCTGGGGCTTTGTTCCTGGGGCTCAGGACCCTTTCCCCTCTGCTAAATTCACTTCCCGCCACGCGAGTCTCTCCCTGCTGCCGTTCGCTCCGGGGAGCTGTGCAGCCCTCTCCGCGTTTCTGCTTTTCCTACCAGTCTCTGTGTGGCTTCTTCAGCGTTCCTGGGTTGAAGAGTCCTTTTAGTTTAGTCCAAAGTTGGTTTTTCCAGCTGATAGTTCATAAAATTAGTTTGTAATCCACATTGGTTCTGGGAGGTAGATGCTGGTATGTCCGCCTACTTCAGCGCCCTATAATTTTTTTAATATTCAAGGAAATTTGAGCAAAAGCATTGGGAAATCACTATTGCAGAGGATTAGGGATTTTGATCCTTGGTAAGTCTTGCCAAGGGTTTGTCAATTTTGTTGATCTTTTCAGAGAACCAGCTCCTTGTTCTATTAATTTTTTCTATAGTTTTTCTGTTCTCTATTTCATATATTTCTGCTCTGATTTTTATTATGTCCTTTCTTCGGCTGGTTTTGGCTTGTCTTTGTTCTTCTTTTTCTAGTTCCTTAAGGTGGGAAGTTAAGTGGTTCACTTGGGCTCTCTCTTGTTTGTTCATATATGCCTGAAGTGATATGAACTTCCCTCTTGTCACTGCTTTTCTGCATCCCATAGATTCTGATATGTCGTATTGTCATTTTCATTTCTCTGTCTATATCTTTTGATCTCTGCACTTATTTCTTCTTTGACCGATTCATTTTTTAAAAGTATGTCGTTTAGTTTCCACATTTTTGTGGGATTTTCCCCCTCTTTTTTTCAGTTGAATTCTAGTTTCAAGGCTTTATAATCAGAAAATATGCTTGGTACAACTTTGATTTTTCTGAATTTGCTGATGTTGTTTTTGTGCTCAACATATGGTCAATTCTTGAGAGTAATCCATGGTCACTTTGGGATGAAATATCCTGTAGATATCTATCATATCCAGGTGCTCTAGTGTTTTGTTTAAGGCCACTATATCTTTGTTGATTCTCTGTTTGGATGACCAATCTAGGGCTGTCAGTGCTTTATTGAGGTCTCCAAGTATGATTGTATTTCTGTCAGTTTTTCTTTCAAGGTGAATAAGTCATATATTTTGGTGCTCCTTGGTTTGGTGCATATATATTAAGAATTGTTATGTCTTCTTGATTCAGTGTCCCCTTAGCCATTATTAAATGGCCATTTTTGTCTCTGAGAACTTTTGCTGTCTTGTTGTCAGCATTATTCGATATGAGTATTGCTACGCCTGCTCTTTTTTCGATGTTATTTGCTTGGAGTATTGTTTTCCAGCCTTTCACTTTGAATTTGTTTTTATCCTTGTTGCTTAGATGAGTTTCTTGTAGGCAGCATACAGTTGGATTTTCTTTTTTAATCCATTCTGCTACTCTGTGCCTTTTTATTGGTGAGTTTAATCCATTTACATTTAGTGTAATTATTGACACTCGTGAGTTCCCTATTGCCATTTTGTAGATTGTTTTCTGTTAGTTTTGTGTCTTGTTTGACCTTCTCTTTTGTTTTTCTATCTTTTGTTTTTATTTCGTTGTATTCCATACATCTTTCCTCTGTTGCTTTTTTTTTTAAATCATGTGGTTCTGTGGTGTTTTTTTTCAGTGGTGTTTACCTTTAAGTAATGAAAAGGGTTCCTACCCTGTTCATTGTAGTGCACTATTTTGTGAGCACTTTTGCACTCCATTGTCCTTTGCTACTGTTAATCTCCATCCTCTCACCCCCTTTTTGTTGTTGTCACAGTTTCAATTTGGTTTTATTGTGTTCCTCTTGGAGCTTTTTACTTGTTTCTTCTTTTTGTTTTGTTTTGTTGTTGTTCTTTGTATCTGATTGGAGAACCCCCTTTATTAATTCCTGGAGTTAATAATTAATTCCTGGGGTTTTCTGATGATAAATTCTCTCATCTTTTTGTATCTGTGAATGTTTCTATTTCTCCTTCATATTTGAAGGATAGCTTTGATGGGTATAGTATTCATAGCTGAAAGTTCCTCTCTTTCAGGACTTTAAATATTGGGGTCCACTCTCTTCTAGCTTGTAGTTTCTGTTGAGAAATCGGATAATAATCTAATGGGCCTTCCTTTATATGTTGTATTCTTCTTTTCCCTGGCTGCCTTGAGAATTTTTTCTTTGTTGTTGGTTTGTGCCAATTTCATTATGATGTGCCTTGGAGTAGGTTTGTTGGTGTTAAGAAAACTCGAAGTTCTGTTTGCTTCTTGAGTTTGAGGCTTTAGTTCTTTCCACAGGCTTGGGAAGTTGTCATCTATTATTTGTTTGAGTATGTTCTCCATTCCATTTTCTCTCTCTTCTCCCTCTGATATACCTATTATTCTTATGTTATTCTTTTTGATGGAGTCAGATAATTCCTGTAGGGCTATCTCATTTTTTTAAAATTTTTGAGTCTTTTTCTTCTTCTCTCTGTAGTGCCTCAAGTTGCTTGTCTTCTATTTCACTAATCCTCTCTTCTATCTTGCCTGTTCTATTAACTAAGCTTGTTACCTCATTTTTCAGCTCGTGTATTGAGTTTTTCTTCTCTGTTTGATTTGTTTTTATAGTTTCAATTTCCTTGGAAATATATTCTTTGTGTTCATTGTTTTCTGAGCTCCCTAAATTGCCTTTCTGTGTTTTCTTGTATATCTTTGAGTATTTTTAGGATTTATATTTTAAATTATCTGTCATTTAGCTCCAAGCTTTCCAATATATTTAATTTTTTCTCCATAGATTTTTCCTCATCTATATGTGTTACCTCTCTTTCTTTTGTATCCATGATATTCAATTTTCTCTTCCTTAATGGCATCAGAGGGTGTTTTTGTTGATAGTATTAATGAGATTTAATAAAGAATAAAAAGTTAAAAAATAAAAATAAAAAATCAAAAAGAGTTGTTTTTTTTTAAAAAAAATAATTAAATAAAAAAATAAAATTAAATAAAAATTAAGAGAAGGAAATTATTCCCCCCCTTTTTTCCTCTCCTCTCCTATCTCCTCTTTTTGAGAAAAATCTTGTGGTGAACTGTGAATTATATTGTACTAAATAGAACAAACAATGCCTGTAATGGTGGGCCTGAATTGGGGAGAAGTAATAAAGGGGCAAAACAAAGGGTTATGGACCCAGAAAAAGCAAATAAGGAAAAAATTTGGGTCAAGAATAAAATGATTTACTTTTAGGCATTGGTTGACTAAGAATTATGATGAGAGGAATAAGAGGGAAACAGGAAAATGGGGGGACAAATTAAAAAATTTTTATTGTATTTAGTGGAACAAGAACTAGAGAAAATGGAGAGCCAGGGATGGTAGCACTGCTAGTGAGTTAAAAAGGTGAAGTACCCCCCCCCCAAAAAAAAATGCCACAAAGATAAGTTTGAGTCCCAGATAAGATAATTTGTTTGTTATTGAGTTTTGAATGAGAGGAGACGTAAAGGAGAAAGGAAGAAACTAATATAGAGGGAGAAAAGAAAGAGAGAGAGGGAGAAAAAAAAAGAGGGAACCACTAAAGGAAGAAAAAAGAAAAAAGAGGAGAGAGAGAGAGAGAGATAGAGAGAGAGTTAAGGGTTTTGGAGTGCAACCCTCATAGAGAGAAAGGAAGAGGAAAGAAAAGATAATGGGAGATGTAACACTTATGGGTAGTGTAGTTCAAGGAGAGGAGAGAGTAAGACCAGCAGAGAGTTAAACGACCAAGTTGGAGGAGGGAAAAAAATCAAGAATAAAGATAAGAGAAACAAACGAATAAGTATAATAAAATGGGATAGGTTATAAAGTCTGCAGATTATCCTTGATTTTGAGAGGTTATCTTCTTGCTTTTTCTTTTCTCTCCCTCTTCCTGGTTGGTGACCCTGTACCCCGGGTTCTGCCCCTTTGGCACTCTCAGGTAGAGGTTTGCAGTTGATAAGTCTCTATGGCGATATCATGTATTGTGCTTCAGTCTCGTTGGCAGTCGAGGCTCATTAGCATTTGTAGGCTCCAACAGTGAGAGAGTCCGTGTTCCTGCAGCCTCTCTCCTAGTCTTTCCTTCCTCAATTAGTAGCCTGATAATCCAGTTATGGGGTTGCTGCTGCCTCTTTCTGGGTAGTAAGAGGCTCAAAGAGCTGGCAACTCCCTACTCTATTCTCACTCAGCACAGGGCTCTGGGTAAGGCTCAGTCAGTCAGAGCTGCTAGCATAATCAGGCGGGGCTTCCTCCCACTCAAAGACCTCTGGCTCTGCCACTCTATCCAGTATCATGGGAGGGCACCCACCCCTTGGGGCGCTTGGAGGAATCTCTCGCTCACTATCTGTGCACAGACCAGGATATCAGGGCAGCAGTCTCACACTCTGAGTGAAACCCCTGGCCACACAGAAAAGTTCCAGCGTTGGAACTGGCTCTCGTTCTCTCCCCATGCGTGGCTTTTTCAGGGTGCTGGGGCGGCCTGGAAATTTTGCTTTTGGCCCACACAAAGGCCCCTGACTCTGCCCCTCTGTGGGATAACACGGATGCCCACTGCCGAGGCACTCGGAGGAATCTCTCGCTCACTATCTTCGCGCAGACCAGGATATCAGGCTGGCCGCCTCACCCTCTGCGTGTACCACCCCCCCCCCCGCATGGAAAAGTTTCAGCATTGGTATTGGCTCTCACTCCGTCCCCGTGCACAGCTTTTTCAGGGTGCTGGGACGGCCTTGAGATTCCGCTTTCCGCCCACACAAAGGCCCCTGACTCTGCCTCTCTGTGGGATAACACAGGCACCCACTCCTCAGGGACTCGGAGGAATATCTCGCCTACTATCTGTGCGTGCCGACAAGGAGATCGGGGAAAATGGCTGCCCCGCTTGTCTTTCTTTGTCTGGGTTTCATGCGAGTCTTAGCTTGTATTGCCTGGGTTGCCACAGGCACAGTTTTTCCTAGGCTTGGATCTCTGTGCCATAGCCTTGTTCAGCCGTTTGTGCTGTGGCCTGGATCTATTCACCCGCTTTGCCCGCCTTAGTTTCTATATTCTCAGTTCCCAGTGAAAGTAGCCTTATTTAGATTAGTGAGGAAGGCGGAGCATTTCTTTTTCCCTATTTCCTTCGGGGTTTGATTATATATTTAGCCTATTTTTCGCTCGACCATACCTTCGGGTGTATTGAGAAACATCTGGAGGCTCCAAGGATAGGTTTTTCTGTTTCTGGTTGAAGATCTTGTTGAGTTATGGAGGAGATTTATTGGTATTGCTTCCTAACGTGCCATTACTCTGACGTCATTCCCGTCAGTTTTTGTTTTAAGGTCAATAAGAGGCTGTCTTATATATTTTGGTGCTCCTTGGTTTGGTGTATATATATTAAGAATTGTTATGTCTTCTTGATTCAGCAACCCCTTATTCATTATGAAATGACCATTTTTGTCTATGAGTACTTTTGCTGTCTTGTAGTCAGCATTATCAGATATGAGTATGGCTACACCTGCTTTTTTTGGATGTTATTTGCTTGGAGTATTGTTTTCCAGCCTTTCACTTTAAATTTGTTTTTATCCTTGTTGGTTAGATGAGTTTCTTGTAGGCAGCATACAGTTGGATTTTCTTTTTTAATCCATTCTGCTACTCTGTGCCTTTTTATTGGTGAGTTTAATCCGTTTACACTTAATGTAATTATTGACACTCGTGAGTTCCCTATTGCCATTTTATAGATTGTTTTCTGTTAGTTTTGTGTCTTGTTTGATTACTCTCTTTTGTTTTTCTATCTTTTGTTTTTGTTTGGTTGTATTCCATACATCTTTCCTTTGTTGCTATCTCTTTTAAATCATGTGCTTCTGTGGTGATTTTTTCAATGGTGGTTACCATTAAGTAATGAAAAGTGTTCCTTCCCTGTTTATTGTAATGCACTACCTTGTGAGTACTTTTGCACTCCATCGTCCTTTGCTACTGTTAATATCCATCCTCTCCCCCCCTTTTTTTTGTTGTAGTCACAGTTTATATTTGGTTTTATTGTGTTCTTGGTGGAGCTTTTTACTTGTGGTGGTGTTTTGTTTTGTTCTTTTTATCTGGTTGGAAAACTCCCTTTAGTAATTCCTGAAGTGGGAGTTTTCTGATGATAAATTCCCTCATCTTTTCTGTATTTGTGAATGTTTTTATTTTTCCTTCATATTTGAAGGATAGCTTTGATGGGTATAGTATTCATAGCTGAATTTTTCTCTCTTTTAGGACTTTAAATATTGGGGTCCACTCTCTTCTAGCTTGTAGAGTTTCTGTTGAGAAATCTGATGATAATGTAATGGGCCTTCCTTTATATGTTGTATTCTTCTTTTCCCTGGCTGCCTTGAGAATTTTTTCTTTGTCGTTGGTTTGTGCCAATTTCATTATGATGTGCCTTGGAGTTGGTTTTTTGGGGTTAAGAAAACTCGGAGTTCTATTTGCTTTTTGAATTTGAAGCTTTAATTCTTTCCACAGGCTTGGGAGGTTGTCATCTATTATTTGTTTATATATGTTCTGCATTCCATTTTCTCTCTCTTCTCCCTCTGATATACCTATTTTTCTTATGTTATTCTTTTTCATGGAGTCAGACAATTCCTGTAGGGCATTCTCATTTCTTTTAATTTTTGAGTCTCTTTCTTCTTCTCTGTGTTGTGCCTCAAGTTGCTTGTCTTCTGTTTCACTAATCCTCTCTTCTATCTGGCCTGTTCTATTAGCTAAGCTTTTACCTCATTTTTCATCTTGTGAATTGTGTTTTTCATCTCTGTTTGATTTTTTTTAATTCAGTGAAAGGAAGGGAGGCAGAGACAGACTCCTACATGTGCCCCTACCAGGATCCACCCAGAAATCCCACTAGGGGGCAATGTTCTGTCCATCTGGGGCATTGCTCTATTGTACAGCAATGGAGTTTTCTTAGCATCTGAGGTGAAAGCCATAGAGCCATTCTCAGCATCTGGGGCCAACTTGCTCAAACTGAGCCATGGTTGCAGGAGGGAAGAGAGAGAGAGAGAAAGGGGAAGGGGAGGGGTGGAGAAACAGATAGTCATTTCTCCTGTGTTTCCTGTTGGGCTGATGCTCTACCACCTGTTTGATTTATTTTTATAGTTTCAATTTCCTTGGTAATATATTCTTTGTGTTCATTGAATTGTTTTCTGAGCTCCCTAAATTGCCTTTCTGTGTTTTCTTTTATATCTTTGAGTATTTTTAAGATTTCTTTTTAAATTCTCTGTCATTTAGCTCCAAGGTTTCCAATATATTAAATTTTTTCTCCATAGATTTTTCCTCATCTATCTGTGCTTCCTCTCTTTCTTTTGTATCCATGATATTCAATTTTCTTTTTCTTAATGGCATCTGAGGGTGGTTTTGTTGATGGTATTAATGAGAATTAGTAAGAATAAAAAGTTAAAAAAATAAAAATAAAAAAAGAATAAAAAAATTACTATTCCCCCCCTGCTTTTTCCCCTCTCCTCTCCTCTCCCCTCCTTCTTGAGAAAATCTTGTGGTGAACTGTGAATTATATTGTGCTAAATAGAACAAAAACTACCTATAATGGAGGGCCTGGGTTGGGGAGAAGTGATAAAGGGGCAAAATAAATGGGGTATGGACACACAAAATGCAAAAAAGGAAAAAATTTGGGTCAAGAATAAATGATTTGTTTTTAGGTGATGGTTGACTAAGAGATATGATGAGAGGAATAAGAGGGAGATAAGAAAAAGGGGAAAAATTATAAATTAGTATTGTATTCAATGGAGCAAGAAATATCTAAAATGAAGAGCCTGGGTTGGGAGCACTGCTAGTGAGTTAAAAAAGCAAAATAAAAAAACCCCAAAGTGCCACAAAGAAAAGTTTGAGTCGCAGATAAAATAAAATTTGTTCGTGATTGAGGATTGAATTCGAGGAAAAGTAAAGGAGAAAAGAAGAAACTAATATAGAGGGAGAGAAAATAAAAAGAAAGAGGAAAACACAAAAAGAAGAAAAAAGAATAAAAGGAGAGAGAGAGAGTTAAGGGTTTTGAAGTGCAACCCTCATAGAGAGAAAGGAAGAAGAAAGAAAAGATAATGGGAGATGTAACACTTGTGGGTAGTGTAGTTCAAGGAGAGGAGAGAGTAAGACTGGCAGAGAATTAAAGGACCAAATTGGAAGAGGAAGAAAATAATCAAGACAAGAAGATAAGAGAAACAAACGAATAAGTATAATAAAATGGGATAGGTTCTAAAGTCTGTGGATTATTCTTGATTTTGAGAGATTATCTTCTTGCTTTTTCTTTTCTCTCCATCTTCCTGGTTGGTGACTCTGTATCACAAGTTCTGCCCCTGTGTCACGCTCAGGGAGAGGTTTTCAGTTTATAAGTCTCTATGGCGATGTCATATATTGGGCTTCAGTCTCATTGGCAGTCGAGTCTCATTAGCATTTGCAGGCTCTGCCAATGAGAGAGTCCATGTTCCCGGAGCCTCTCTCCTATTCTTTCCTTCCTGAATTAGTAGACTTATTATCCAGCTATGGGGTTGCTGCTACCTCTAACTGTAGAGTAAGAGGTTCAAAGAGCTGACAAATCCTCACTCTATTCCCACTCAGCCCAGGGCTCTGGGTAAGGCTCAAACAGTCAGAGCCCCTAGCATCATCAGGTGGGGCTTTGGCCTCCACAAAGACATCTGACTCTGCCCCTCTATCTGGGAACACGGGCGCCCAGTCCCGGAGGAACCTTTTGCCCACTATCTGCAGTCACCAACTAGGGTATTTGGCCAGCTGCCTCTCACTCCTAATGAGGCTCCCCGTCCGCTAGAGCATAGGGAATTTCGCTCCCACTCCTTCCCTGCACGCTGCTTTTTGGGGCACAGGGGCAAACCCGAGATTTTGGTTTTGGCCCACACAAAGGCCTCTGACTCTGCCCCCCAGTCCGGTAACACGGGCGCCCACTCCCGCAGCTCTAGGAGAAATCTCTCGCCCATTATCTGTGCACGTCAACCAGGAGATTGGGGAAGATTGCTGTCTCAAGTGTCTTTCTTTGTCTGGATTTGACATGAGTGTTAGCTTATGTTGACTGGGTTGTCACTAGCAAAGTTTTCCCTCAGCTTGAATGTTTGTTCCACAGCCTGGTTTGGACGTTTGTGCCACAGTCTGGTTCTATTCACACCCTATGCCCGCCTTAGTTCCTATACTCTCAGTTCGCAGTGAAAGCAGCCCTTATTTAGGTTAGTGAGGAAGGCAAGTGTTTCTTCCTTCTTATTTCCTTCAGGGTTGTTTATATATTTAGTCAATTTTTTTGCTCGATTATACCTTCACGTTTAGTGTGGAACTTCTGAAGCATCCAAGTATAGATTTTTCTATCTCTGGTTGAAGATCTTGTTGAATTTTTGGGGAGATTTATCAGTATCTCTCCTTACGGCGCCTTTTCTCTGACTTCACTCCCCCGGGAGTTTTTTTTGATAACTGTTTTGATCTCCTTTGTGGTAATTGGTCTGTTTAGGTTTTCTGATTCTTCCAGATTGATTTTTAAAATGTTATGTTTCATTCAATTTGTTCATTTTATCTAGGTTGTATAATTTTTTGGCATACAGTTTTTCATAGTATTTTCTTATAATTCTTTGTATTTATGTTGTGTCACTTATTTCTCTATTCTTATTTCTAATTTTGTTCATTTGAGTCCTCCTTTTTTTCTTGGTGAGTCTGGTTAAAGGTTCATCAATTTTGTTTACCTTTGCAAAGAACCAGCTCCTCGTTTCATTGATCATCTGTATTTTTTCTTTAGCCTCTATGTCATTTATTTCTGCTCTGATCTTTATTATTTCCTTCCTTCTACTACCTCTGAGTTTTTCTTGCTGTTCTTTTTCTAGTTCCTTTAGATGCAGGGTTAAGTTGTTTATTTGAGCTTTTTCTAGTTTCTTGTGGTATGCTTGTAATGCTATGAACTTCTCTCTCAGAACTGCTTTTGCTGTGTCCCATAAATTTTGAGTTGTTGTATGCTCATTGTCATTCATTTCTAGGAATATTTTTATATCCTTTTTGATCTCATTGTTAATCCATTCATTATTTAATAACATGCTATTTAGTTTCAAAGTGTTTGAGTATTTTTCAGTTTTTCTGTTGTGGTTGTTTTCTAGTTTCATGCCATTTTGATCCGTGAAGATGATTGATATGATTTCAATCTTTTTAAATTTGTTGAGACTGCTTTTGTTTCCTAACATGTGATCTATCATAGAGAATGTACCATGAGCACTTGAACAGAATGTATAATCTGCTGCTTCAGGTTAAAAGGTTCTGAAGATAACTATTAAATCCAGTTGATCTAGTCTGTCCTTTAAGTCTACTTTTTCTTTGTTAATTTTCTTTCTTTAGGATATATCTATTGATGTTAGTGGGATATTGAAGTCCCCTACTATTATAGTATTGCTGTTGATCTCGCCCTTTATATTCATCAAATTCTGCTTTATATATTTAGGTGCGCCTATATAAGGTTCGTATTTATAATGGTTATATCTCCCTGTTGCATTGCTCTCTTTATCATTATGTAGTGACTTTCTTTATCTCTTACTATAGCTTCTGTTTTAAAGCTCATTTTGTCTGATAGAAGTATTGCTACCCCAGCTTTTTTTTCATTTTCATGAAATATTTTTTTTCATCCTTTTACCTTCAATCTATGTGCATCTTTTGTTTTAAGGTGTGTTTCTTATAGACAGCATATATATGGGTCCTGTTTTCTTATCCATGCAGCTACTCTATGTCTTCTGATTGGATCATTTAATCCATTTACATTTAAGGTTATTATTGTTATGTAATTGTTTATTACCATTTTACTTTTTTTGTTTTTGTATTTTTCTGAAGCTGGAAATGGGGAGAGACAGTCAGACAGACTCTCGCATGTGCCCGACCGGGATCCACCCAGTACGCCCACCAGGGGCGATGCTCTGCCCACCAGGGGGCGATGCTCTGCCCCTCTGGGGGGTCACTCTGCCGCGACCAGAGCCACTCTAGCGCCTGGGACAGAGGCCAAGGAGCCATCCCCAGCACCCGGGCCATCTTTGCTCCAATGGAGCCTTGGCTGCGGGAGGGGAAGAGAGAGACAGAGAGGAAGGAGGGGTGGGGGTGGAGAAGCAAATGGGCGCTTCTCCTATGTGCCCTGGCCGGGAATCGAACCCGGGTCCCCCGCACGCCAGGCCAATGCTCTACCGCTGAGCCAACCGGCCAGGGCCACCATTTTACTTTTTAAAACTGTATTCCTCTTTTGCTATATTCTTTTTCCCCTTTGATCTGATTACAACAGGTCCCTTAGCATTTCTTGCAGCCTTGGTCTGGTTGTAATGAATTCTTTGAGTTTTGTTTTTTGTTTTTTTTGTTTTTGTTTTTGTCTGGGAAGCTTTTTATTTCTCCTTCAATTTTAAACAATAGCCTTGCTGGATAAAGTAGTCTTGGTTGTAGGTTCTTGTTCTGCATTACTTTGAATATTTGTTGCCATTCCTTTCTGGCCTCAATTATTTTTGTTTATAAGTCAGATGTTATCCTTATGGGTGCTCCTTTCTAGGTGATAGCCTTTTTTTCTCTAGCAGCTTTTAATATTTTCTCTTTATCTATTTGCTTTGGCATTTTAATTATGATGTGTGTTGGTGTAGATTTCTTTGGGTTTCTCTTTAATGGAATTCTCTTTGCTTCTTGAACTTGTGAGAGTTTTTTCTGCATCAATTCAGGGAAGTTTTCAGCTATAATTTGATTGAACAAAGTCTCTATCCCTTGTTCTTTCTCTTTTTCTTCATGAACCCTTATGATGCGGATGTTATTTTTCTTCATGTTGTCACAGAGCTCTCTTAGAATTTCCTCAGAACTTTTGAGTCTTTTTTCTTTTTGCTGCTCTGCTTCTTTGCCTTCATTTATCTTTTTCTTAACTTGTTGAATTGATCCTCAGCTTAATCCATCCTACTTTTAATTCCTTCCATTGTTGTCCTCATTTTTTTCTTTTTTTTAAGTTTTATTAGTTTTAATGGGGTGACATCAATAAATCAGGGTACATATATTCAAAGAAAGCATGTCCAGGTTATCTTGTCATTCAATTATGTTGCATACCTATTACCCAAAGTCAGATTGTCCTCCATCACCTTCTATCTAGTTTTTTTGTATGTCCCTCCCCCTCCCCCTTTCCCTTTCCCTCCTTCCCCCCCATAACCACCACACTCTTGTTTATGTCTCTTAGTCTCGTTTTTATGTCTCACCAATGTATGGAATGATGCAGTTCTTGTTTTTTTCTGATTTACTTATTTCCCTCCATATAATGTTATCAATATCCCACCATTTTGTTGTAGATGATCCGATGCCATCATTTCTTATGGCTGAGTAGTATAACATAGTGTATATGTGCCACACCTACTTTATCAAGTCATATATATATATGACTTGTAATATATATATATATATATATTACAGTGATTAAAGCCTTTAAGCAAACTACTAGCCAATACAACAAGAATCCATAAAAGAGTAGTGTCCTTAACATGTTCACCAAGTCCAAGTTGGCACCAACACCATTCCAAATACCTGCGAATGCAACCCAATTCAGTCCATTAGAAGCTATCACAAGGAGCAGGAGTCCAGAAAAATCCACATCCAGGAAAAGTCTGCATGGCACTGGAATTGTCACAATTCTATAATTTGCAGCTCACGTCCAAGTTCCCATGACCGCTGCTTCTAGCTGGTAATGATTCAGGTAGACTGGAAAAGCCATCTGCAGCATGTGTGGAGATGGAGCCTCTGTTTTCTGCCTGGGGAGATGAGACCAGGGTGCTTTTCCCTGGAACTCTGCAACTGAGGCATGGTAAAGAGATCCTTGGGATACACTAAGGAGGGTGGAAAAGGTAGATTCATAATAGAAGTTGGCAAAAGGGGGAAAGAGAGCTCTAAATTAGGAGTAGGTCCCAGCCTGAAATATGAGTGGGACATTGAGGTAGGGTGAATAAAGGAAACACTATATATTAAACAAAGCAGCAGAAAATAGGACTATCAACACCCACATCAGAGATCTTTGAGGGAAGAATAAAAAACCTGCCTATTCAGGCAAGATATAGTTAAGTGGTCCTTGTGTAAATGAGATCAGTTTACCTGCTTGTTGGAAGAAATACCCTAGGCTTGTCCACAGTGTCGTAGATGGGGCCGATGGCTCTGGGCACCTTCAGCCTTCATTGGCAAACCCCAGCATTCTGGGCTATGTCAAGTCATAGGTGGCTGGAGCAGGGCTGGAAGAGACTGAACCCTCCCTTAGAGGAGCGAGGGGGAAGCCTACCTTCCAGTGTCCCTTTTTCCTCACAGCAAAGGCATGTAAGCCTGGCAGTCTTTAGCTCAATGACCTTCCTTTGCACTATTGATGTAGGACCCTAATGGATTCCTATGAGACTTCTTTGGGGCATTGGAGCCTTTAAGGGCATATCCTAAAAGCTGGCAGTTCACCTGATCTCTATTTGGCTTTTTCTGCCTCTTGATACCTTAAAAGCCATGCTCAGAAGATCTCGCTGAGGGGTTTGAGGATCCCCATCCGCCTATATAAACATTTTCCTTATATCTGGAGCTATTTGGAAAAAGACAAAACAATGTTATTAGCTGGATCAAATAAAAGAAGATAGAAGTTTGCAGGAGAAGAAGATTTTAAATTAAAAAGCATGATATAGTAGACCCATAGGAGTTCCAGGATATGACTCTCCCCTTTTAAATTTTTTAAATTGACCTTAAAATATTTGCTGAGTATGCTTTAATAATACCTTGACTTTAAAGATTGTAAGAAATACCCATAATTCAAAAGGTTTGACAAAATACAGTAAATGCTTTTGCTACATTTACTGTATTTGCAGGAGCATTGTCAGTTTTAACCAGTTTAGGAAATCCAGTAATAGAAAAATGCATACAGACAATGAGCTATAACTTGCTTTGCAGCCTCTCCTGTTCTGGCAGAGGTTACTATGTATATAAATCCAGAATAATTATCCACTGTAACGTGGACATAGGGCTGTTTGCCAAATGAAAGTATATGAGTAACCTCCATTTGTCAAAGTTGTCCTGGTCGGAATCCTTGAGGGTTAACTCCAAATGAAGGGACAAATTGTAATATAGGACACCTTGGACAAGATTTACCAATCTGCTCTTCTGCTTCCCAAGAAAGTTGAAGCTGTTTACACAGGGCTGCAATGTTCTGGTGATGAATAGTATATGACTAAATTGTTCGATCTGTCATGGTTGCTCCAAATATTTTCTTTTGGGTAGCTTGATCAATAAAGCATTCCCTTGTGCTAGAGCTCCAGCGAGCATGGAGTGAGCTCGAGTATGTCCTATAAAACATGGAGCTCTATGTTGACATACAAGTCTTTGAAGAAGGAGGAACTGCTGAAATAGTTCATCCCCACTTCTCTCTAAGACAGCAGTCTTTATAGTGGAAAGAACCGTAAGTAAATATTTGCTGTCTATATATAGATTAAAGGAGGAATATGGCAAATGCTGAAAGGCCATGATAATGGCATATAATTCTAGTCTTTGAGCTGATTTTAAGTTGACTGTTTCAGTATAAAGTTGTCCATTGATTTGCAAGAGCGATTTGCCTTTTAGTGGAAGTTTCCCAGAGCCATTGCTGTTGATCCGTTGAAAAAAAGGAACAACAATAATTTTGAGGCTCAAAACTTATAAGCTGTAAGGGTCTTATAAGTTATCACGCCTATGCCTTGATAATCCAGGAGGCAACAAGATCAAAATATGGAAGTGTATTCCATGGGCTATTAGATGGTTCAATGTGCCCAAGCTGTAGCTGCTCTTGTACCAATCGAGCAGCTGCCCTAAGTTTCTCCTGAGAAAAAGGCCATTGGTCTACCCATACAGGATTATCTGATTTCCAAGTAATTGGGTCTGCACAATGCATTATTGAGGTAGCAGGAGCTACCGAGGCCCCTATGCTAAAATTTGATATCCTAATCCACACCTTCTGGTATTGGGTGCCATTTCTATGGGAGTGAGAATTCCTCTCTGTTCTTTCCCTAGTCCCTTAGTGGGCAAAAATCCCTGATCAAGCATCTGAGTACTGGCTAGACCATTAGAACTAACAAGCAACACTCCCATATTTTTCAAAACGTCTCTACCCCACAAATTAACTGGCCATCCAGGGAACACATAAGGCTTAAAA
Organism: Saccopteryx bilineata; assembly: GCF_036850765.1. NCBI lineage: Eukaryota > Metazoa > Chordata > Mammalia > Chiroptera > Emballonuridae > Saccopteryx > Saccopteryx bilineata. The sequence continues at coordinate 24,562,982 of NC_089502.1, forward strand.
AAGTCCAGAATGACCTTCTTAATCTTCTCAATGTAGAGAACTAGATCTTTGTTGAGGGGATTTACTCTGCCCTATACCTTGTAATTCTGTGGCTGCTGCATGAGTGGGTCAGCCAGGAGGCCAATGTAGCTTAGCAATAACAGATACATCAGCTCCAGTATCTAAAAGTCCTTTAAATTTATGCCCTTGTATTGTTAGTCCCATTTCAGGGCTTTCCTGACTTATTTTTTTTTAAATCCAATTGGCAAAATCAGAGGAGCCAAATCGCCAATTTTCTTGGGGCCCCTTTTGCTGGATGTGGCCTGAGAAGCAGAATTAGCATCCTTATACTATTTTTTCTAACTGCCTGAATTAGCCTTGAGACAAATTCTTTTTTTGTTGATTAATTTTAATGCGGTGGCATTGATAAATCAGGGTACATATGTTCAGAGAAAACATCTCTAGGTTATTTTGACATTTGATTATGCTGCATTCCCATCGCCCAAAGTCCAATTGTCTTTCGTCACCTTCAAACTGGTTTTCTTTTTGCCCCACCCATCCCCCAACCCTCTCCCTCTCCTCCTCCCAACCCCGTAACCCCCACACTCTTGTCCATGTCTCTGAGTCTCATTTTCTTTATGTCCCACCTATGTATGGAATCATATAGTTCTTAGTTTTTTCTGATGTACTTATTTTGCTCAGTATAATTTTATCCAGGTTCTTCAATATTGTTGTAAATGATCCGATGTCATCATTTCTTATGGCTGAGTAGTATCCCATAGTATATATGTGCCAAAACTTTTTAAATCACTGGTCCTCTGATGTACCCTGGGGCTGTTTCTAGATCTTGACTATTGTGAGCAATGATGCCATAAACATGGGGGTGCATTTCTTCTTTTCATACAGTGCTATGGGGTTCTTGGAGTATATTTCTAACAGTGAGATAGCTGGGTCAAAAGGCAGTTTGATTTTTAATTTTTTGAGGAATCTCCATACTGTTTTCCAGAGTGGCTGCACCAGTCTGCATTCCCACCAGAAATACAGGAGGGTTCCCTTTTTTCCACATCCTCGCCAGCACTTATTCTGTGTTTTTTTTTGTTTTTTTTTTTAAATTAAATTTAATGCAGTGACATTGATAAATCAGGGTACATATGTTGAGAGAAAATATCTCTAGATTATTTTGACATTTGATTGTGCTGTATACCCCTCCCCCAAAGTTAAATTGTCTTCTGTCACCTTCTATCTGGTTTTCTTTGTGCCCTTCCCCTCCCCTAACCGCCCTCTCCTTCTTCACCCCTCCCCCTTCCCCCAACCCCCCCACCCCTGTTGCCATCACATTCTTGTTCATGTCTCTGAGTCTCATTTTTATGTCCCTTCTATGTATGGATTCATCTGAGTTTTTTTCTGATTTACTTATTTCACTCCGTATAATGTTGTTAAGGTCCATCCATGTTATTGTAAATGATCCGATGTCATCATTTCTTATGGCTGAGTAGTATTCCATAGTATATATGTACCAAAGCTTTTTAATCCACTCGTCTTCTGACAGACACTTGGGCTGTTTCCAGATCTTTGCTATTGTGAACAATGCTGCCACAAACATGTGGGTGCATTTCTCCTTTTGGAGCCGTTCTATGGTGTCCTTGGGGTATATTCCTAAAAGTGGGATAGCTGGGTCAAAAGGCAGTTCGATTTTCAGATTTTTGAGGAATCTCCACAGTGGCTGCACCAGTCTGCATTCCCACCAGCAGTGCAGGAGGGTTCCCTTTTCTCCACATCCTCGCCAGCACTTATTCTGTGTTGTTTTGTTGATAAGCGCCATTCTGACTGGTGTGAGGTGATATCTCATTGTGGTTTTAATTTGCATTTCTCTAGTGATTAGTGATGTTGAGCATTTTTTCATATGCCTATTGGCCATCTGTATGTCCTCTTTGGAGAAGTGTCTATTCATCTCTTTTGCCCATTTTTGGATTGGATTTTTGTCTTCCTGGTGTTGAGTTTTACAAGTTCTTTATAAATTTTGGTTATTAACCCTTTATCAGATGTATTGTCAAATATGTTCTCTCATTGTGTAGTTTGTCTTTTTATTCTGTTCTTGTTGTCTTTAGCTGTGCAAAAGCTTTTTAGTTTGATATAGTCCCATTTGTTTATCCTGTCTTTTATTTCACTTCTCCGTGGAGATAAATCAGCAAATATATTGCTCCGAGAGATGTCGGAGAGCTTACTGCCTATGTTTTCTTCTAAGATGCTTATGGTTTCACGGCCTACATTTAAGTCTTTTATCCATTTTGAGTTTATTTTTGTGAGTGGTGTAAGCTGGTGATCTAGTTTCATTTTTTTGCAGGTAGCTGTCCAATTTTCCCAACACCATTTGTTAAAAAGGCTGTCTTTACTCCATTGTATTTCCTTACCTCCTTTGTCAAATATCAGTTGTCCATAGAACTGTGGGTTTATTTCTGGGGTCTCAATTCTGTTCCATTGATCTATATGCCTGTTCTTATGCCAGTACCAGGCTGTTTTGAGTACAATGGCCTTGTAGTATAACTTGATATCAGGAAGTGTGATACCTCCCACTTTATTCTTCATTTTTAAGATTGCTGAGGCTATTCGTGTCCTCTTTTGGTTCCATATAAATTTTTGGAATATGTGATCTATATCTTTGAAGTATGTCATTGGTATTTTAATTGGTATTGCATTGAATTTATAGATTGCTTTGGGTAATATAGACATTTTAATGATGTTTATTCTTCCTAACCATGAGCACTGTATATGCTTCCACTTGTTTGTATCTTCCTTGATTTCTTTTATCAATGCTTTGTAATTTTCCAAGTACAAGTCTTTAGTCTCCTTGGTTAAGTTTACTCCTAGGTACTTTATTTTTTTGGTTGTAATTGTGAAGGGGATTGTTTCCTTAATTTCTCTTTCTGACTGTTCATTGTTGGTGTATAAAAATGCTTCTGATTTCTGAGTATTGATTTTATATCCTGCCACTTTGCTGAATTTATTTATCAGGTCCAGTAGTTTTTTGACTGAGACTTTAGGGTTTTCTATATACAATATCATATCATCTGCAAATAATGATAGTTTTACTTCTTCTTTTCCAACTTGAATGCCTTTTATTTCTTCTTCTTGTCCAATTGCTGTGGCTAGAACTTCCAGTACTATGTTAAATAAGAGTGGTGAAAGGGGGCACCCCTGCCTTGTTCCTGATCTTAAGGGTATTGCTTTTAATTTTTGCCCATTGAGTATGATGTTGGCTGTGGGTTTCTCATAGATGGCTTTTATCATGTTGAGGTATGTTCCCTGTATTCCCACTTTGCTGAGAGTTTTGATCATGAATGGGTGCTGGATTTTATCAAATGCTTTTTCTGCATCTATTGAAATTATCATATGGTTTTCTCCTTCTTTTTGTTTATGTGATGAATCACATTGATTGATTTATGAATATTGTACCAGCCTTGCCTTCCCAGAATAAATCCCACTTGATCATGGTGTATGATTTTTTTCATATATTGTTGGATCCGGTTTGCTAATATTTTGTTGAGGATTTTAGCATGTATATTTATCAGAGATATTGGCCTATAACTTTCTTTCTTTGTGTTGTCTTTGCCTGGTTTTGGAATCAGAATTATGCTCGCCTCATAAAAGGAGCTTGGAAGTCTTCCTTCCTCTTGAATTTTTTGAAATAGTTTGAGAAGGATAGGAGTTAGTTCTTCTTTGAATATTTGGTAGAATTCCGTTGTGAAGCCATCGGGCCCCGGACTTTTCTTTGTTGGGAGTTTTTTGATAGCTGTTTCGATCTCATTTGGTGTAATCGGTCTGTTTAGGTTTTCTGATTCTTCCAGATTGAGTTTTGGAAGATTGTATGTTTCAGGGAATTTGTCCATTTCATCTAGGTTGTCTAGTTTTTTGGGATACAGTTCTTCATAGTATTTTCTTACAATATTTTGTATTTCTGTTGTGTCAGTTGTTATTTCTCCTCTGTCATTTCTAATTTAATTTAATTGAGTCCTCTCTCTCTTTTTCTTGGTGAGTTTACTTAAAGGTTCATCAATCTTGTTTACCTTTTCAAAGAACCAGCTCCTAGGTCATTGATCCTCTGTATTGTTTCTTTAGCCTCTATGTCATATATTTCTGCTCTGATCTTTATTATTTCCTTCCTTCTACTACATTTGGGCTTTACTTGCTGTTCTTTTTCTAATTCTTTTAAATGCAGGGTTAAGTTGTTTATTTGAGCTTTTTCTAGCTTCTGAAAGTGTGCCTGTAGTGCTATGAACTTCCCTCTCAGCACTGCTTTTGCTGTGTCCCATAAATTTTGAGTTGTTGTATGCTCATTGTCATTCGTTTCTAGGAATTTTTTTATTTCTTCTTTGATCTCATTCTTAATCCATTCATTATTTAACACCCTGCTATTTAGTTTCCATGTGTTTGAGAATTTTTGAGCTTTTCTGCTGTGATTCATTTCTAGTTTCATGCCGTTGTGATCGGAGAAAGTGCTTGATATGATTTCAGTCTTCTTAAATTTGTTGAGAGCACTTTTGTGCCCTAACATGTGGTCTATCCTAGAGAATGTACCATGAGCGCTTGAAAAGAATGTATATTCTGCTGCTTTAGGGTGAAAGGATCTGAAGATATCTATTCAATCGAGTTGATCTAGTTTTTCCAATAAGTCTGCTGTTTCTTTGTTAATTTTCTTTCTTGAGGATCTATCTAGTGATGTTAGTGGGGTATTGAAATCCCCTACAATTATAGTATTGCTGTTCATCTCGCCCTTTAAATCCATCAAAGTGTGTTTTATATATTTGGGTGCTCCTATATTAGGTGCATAGATATTTATAATAGTTATATCTTCCTGTTGGATTACTCCCTTTATCATTATGTAGTGGCCTTCTTTATCTCTTACTATATCCTTTGTTTTAAAGTCCAATTTGTCTGATATAAGTATTGCTACCCCAGCTTTTTTTTCATTTTCGTTTGCATGAAATGTTTTTTTCCATCCTTTTACCTTCAATCTATGTGTGTCTTTTGTTCTAAGGTGTGTCTCTTGTAGACAACATATGTATGGGTCCTATTTTCTTATCCACGCAGCTACCCTATGTCTTTTGATTGGATCATTTAATCCATTTACATTTAAGGTTATTATTGATATGTATTTGTTTATTGCCATTTTCTTCTTTCAAGGTGTATTCCTTTTTTTGCTATATTCTTTTCCAACTTTGATCTGTTTACAATAGGCCCCTTAACATTTCTTGCAGCATTGGTTTGGTTGTAATGAATTCCTTGAGTTGCTTTTTGTCTGGGAAGCTTTTTATTTCTCCTTCGATTTTAAACAATAGCCTTGCTGGATAAAGTAGTCTTGGTTGTAGGTTCTTGTTCTGCATTACTTTGAATATTTCTTGCCATTCCCTTCTGGCCTCAAGTGTTTCTGTTGAGAAGTCGGATGTCATCCTTATGGGGGCTCCTTTGTAGGTGATAACTTTTTTTTCTCTAGCAGCTTTTAATATTTTCTCTTTATCGCTTAGCTTTGGTATTTTAATTATGATGTGTCTTGGTGTAGGTTTCTTTGGGTTTCTCTTTAATGGAGTTCTCTGTGCTTCTTGGACTTGTGAGAGTTTCTCTTGCATTAATTTAGGGAAGTTTTCAGTTATGATATGATTGAACAAAGTCTCTATCCCTTGTTCTTTTTCTTCTTCTTCAGGAACCCCTATGATGCGAATGTTATTTCTCTTCATGTTGTCACAGAGCTCTCTAAGTGTTTCCTCTGACTTTGTGAGTCTCTTTTCTCTTTTCTTCTCTGCTTTCATGCCTTCATTCCAGTTGTCTTCCAACTCGCTGATTCGATTCTCAGCTGTATCCATCCTGTTTTTAATTCCTTCCACTGTGGTCTTCATTTCTGATATTGTATTTGTCATCTCTGACTGATTCTTTTTTAATATTTCAATATCCTTTTTTATACTTGCTATTTCTTTATTTAGGTTTTCAAACTGCCCCTCCATTGTTGTTCTAAGATCCCTAAGCATCCTTACAATCATTATTTTGAATTCCGCATCTGGAAATTTAATTATTTCCATATCACTCAGCTCATCTCTCAAAGGTGTCTCTTGTGGTTTCATTTGGGTTGCACTCCTTTGTCTTCTCATAATGGTGTTTTATTTGTAGAGTTGGTTGAGTCTAGGCTTGGTGTTGTCTGCTTCCAGTTTTCAGTTGTGTTATTTCTAGGTCTTCTTGGGTTGGTATCGGCTATTATTTGTAATCCACTTTCGGATTTGGGCAGCTTTGAAGTCTTGATTTGTTTGTTTTCTTAACAGGTGATAGTCTAGTTAACTGATCTCAGCAGGGGGCTTCCTTGAAACTGTAACCAGGAATGCTGTGGGTGTAACCTGAGACGCTGAAGGTCTCTTCCACCAACTAATATCACTGGGGGCAGGGTTTTTTCTCAGCTTCAGTAGGGGGAGGTGTATCTCAGATCTCCATGGAGACCTGACTTACTGCTCCTCCTCCCCACTTCTTGTTTTCAGCTGTGTCTTGTTGTGCTGATTGGAGCTGGATAGATGTCTGGAGATATCTGATCCGGAAGCACTTCAACTCTGTTTTGTGAAAGGTTCAGTCCCTCCCCCAGCTATGGCCGCCTCCAGCACGAATGAGTCAGCTTTTTTATTTCGTTTCTTGCATACCTTAGCCCCTCACAGTCTGTCCCTCTCCTTGTCCTTTCCACTTGGGAGATAAGCTGGTCTTTTCAACCCACCTTGCTCCCTGGTCGCCAGGTAAGTGGCTGTGAGCAGTAGTTTCTGCTTTTTTTCCTCTGTGAAATCCTCTCTGGGCTCTCAGCCTCAGCCCCCCCCCCGCCGTTCCTGTAAGCAGAGGAGATTCAGGCACTCCTTACCAGGATTATTGTGGCTTCCTCTTTGCTCCTTGGTTTTTGAGAGCTGTTCTTGCAGTTCAGTGTTGGTTTTCCATGCTGATTTTTCCTAAATTGATTTGTATTCCAGTTTGGTTTTTAGAGCTGGGCGTCAGTGCATCCACCTACTCCGCTGCCATCTTCTTCTCTGTGTTGTTTTGTTGATGTGCGCCATTCTGACTGCTTTGAGGTGATATCTCATTGTGGTTTTAATTTGCATTTCTCTAATGATTAGTGATGTTGAGCATTTTTCCATATGCCTATTGGCCATCTGTACATCCTCTTTGGAGAAGTGTCTATTCATTTCTTTTTCCCATTTTTGGATTGGATTGTTTTTCTTCCTGGTATTAAGTTTTACAAATTCTTTATAAATTTTGGTTATTAACCTCTTATCAGACGCATTGTGAAATATATTTTCCCATTGCGTAGATTGTCTTTTTATTCTGTTCTTATTGTCTTTAGCTGTGCAGAAGCTTTTTAGTTTGATAAAGTCCTATTTGTTTATTCTGTCTTTTATTTCACTTGCCTGTGTCAACAAATCGACAAATATATTGCTGCTAGAGATGTCAGAGAGCTTACTGCCTATGTTTTCTTCTAAGATGCTGATGGTTTTAAGGCTTACATTTAAGTCTTTTATCCATTTTGAGTTAATTTTTTTGAATGGTGTAAATTGGTGGTCTAGTTTCATTTTTTTGCCAGTAGTCCAATTTTCCCAACACCATTTGTTGAAGAGATTGTCTTTACTCCAATGTATGCACTTACCTCCTTTGTCAAATATCAGTTTTTCATAAAGGTGTGTGGGTTTATTTCTGGGGTCTCAATTCTGTTCCATTGATCTATATGCCTGTTCTTATGCCAGTATCAGGCTGTTTTGAGTACAATGCCCTTATAGTATAACTTGATATTCGGAAGTGTGATACCTCCCAGTTTATTCTTTCTTTTCAAGATTGCTGAGGCTATTCGTGTTCTCTTTTGGTTCCATATAAATTTTTGGAATATGTGTTCTATATCTTTGAAGTATGTCATTGGTATTTTAATCGGTATTGCATTGAATTTATAAATTGCTTTGGGTAATATAGACATTTTAATGATGTTTATTCTTCCTAACCATGAGCACGGTATATGCTTCCACTTGTTTGTATCTTCTCTGATTTCTTTTATCAACATTTTATAATTTTTCGAGTACAAGTCTTTAATCTCCCTGGTTAAATTTATTCCTAGGTACTTTATTTTTTTGATAGCAATAGTAAAGGGAATTGATTCTTTAATTTCTCTTTCTGACAGTTCATTGTTAGTGTGTAAAAATGCCTCTGATTTCTGAGTATTAATTTTATATCCTGCCACCTTGCTGAATTCATTCATCAGGGCTAGTACTTTTTGACTGTGACTTTAGGGTTTTTCTATATGCAATATCATATCATCTGTAAATAATTATAGTAATACTTCTTTTTTTCCAATTTGAATGCCTTTTATTTCTTTTGCTTGTCTGATTGCTGTGGCTAGGACTTCCAGAACTATGTTGAATTAGAGTGGTGAAAGGGGGCACCCCTACCTTGTTCCTGATCTTAAGGGAATTGCTTTTAATTTTTTTCCATTGACTATGATGTTTATCATAGATGGCCTTTATTATGTTGGGGTATGTTCTCTGTATTCTTAGTTTGCTGACAATTTTGATATGAATGGGTGCTGGATTTTACCAAATGCTTTTTCTGCATCTATTGAAATTATCATATTGTTTTTCTCCTTCCTTTTGTTTATGTGATGAATAACATTGATAGATGTGCAAATATTGTACCAGCCTTGCCTGCCTAGAATAAACCCCACTTGATCCTGGTGTGTGATTTTTTTCATATATTACTGGATTCATTTTGCTAATATTTTGTTGAGGATTTTAGCATCTAAATTCATCAGGAAGCCCTGGAGGTTGGCTCAGTGGTAGAGCGTCGGCCTGGCGTGCAGATGTCCTGGGTTCGATTCCCGGCCAGGGCACACAGAAGAAGTGCCCATCTGCTTCTCCACCCCTCCCCCTCTCCTTCTTCTCTGTCTCTCTCTTCCCCTCCCCCAGCCAAGGCTCCATTGGAGCAAAGATTGCCCGGGTGCTGAAAATGGCTCCTTGGCCTCTGCCCCAGGCACTAGAGTGGCTCTGGTCACAACAGAGCGATGCCCTGGAGGGGCAGAACATCGCCCCCTGGTGGGCAAAGATTCGCCCCTGCTGGGTGTGCCGGTTGGATCCCGGTCGGGCGCATGCGGGAGTCTGTCTGACTGTCTCTCCCTGTTCCAGCTTCCAAAAAATACAATAAATAAATAAATAAATAAATAAATAAATAAATAAATTCATCAGGAATGTTGGCCTATAATTTTTTTTTTTGGTTTTGGAATCAGAATTATGCTCACCTCATAAAAGAAGCTTGGAAGTCTTCCTTTCTCTTGAATTTTTTGAAATAGCTTGAGAAGGATAGGAGTTAGTTTTTTGAATATTTGTTAGAATTCACGTGTGAAGCCATCAGGCCCAAGAGTTTTTTTGGGGGGGAGTTTCTTGATAACTGTTTCAATCTCATTTGTTGTAATTGGTCTGTTTAGGTTTTCTGATTCTTCCAGATTAATTTTTGGAAGATTATATGTTTTAAGGAATTTGTCCATTTTATCTAATTTGTATAGTTTTTGGCGTACAGTTCTTCATAGTATTTTCTTATAATATTTTGTATTTCTGTTGTGTCAGTTTTTATTTCTCCACTCTCATTCCTAATTTTATTTATTTGAGTCCTCTTTCTTTTTTTCTTGGTGAGTCTGGTTAAAGGTTCCTCGATCTTGTTTACCTTTTCAAAGAACCAGCTCCTGGTTTCATTGATCCTCTGTATTGTTTCTTTAGCCTCTATGTCATTTATTTCTGCTCTGATCTTTATTATTTCCTTTCTTCTACTAGCTCTGGGCTTTACTTGCTGTCCTTTTTCTAGTTCTTTTAGATTAGGGTCAAGTTGTTTATTTGAGCTTTTTCTAGCTTCTTGAGATATGCCTGTAATGCTATGAACTTCCTTGTCAGAACTGCTTTAGCTGTGTTCCATAAATTTTGAGTTGATGTTTGCTCATTATCGTTCATTTCTAGGATTTTTAAAATTTCTTCTTTGATCTCATTGTTTACCCATTCATTATTTATTAATGTACTATTTAGTTTCCAAGTGTTTTAGTATTTTTCAGTTTTTTTTTTGTGGTTGATTTCTAGTTTCATGCCATGTGATCAGAGAAAGTGCTCGCTATGATTTCAATCTTCTTAAATTTGTTGAGACCACCTTTGTGCCCTAAGATGTGGTCTATTCTAGAGAATGTACCATGAGCACTTTAAAAGAATGTATATTCTGCTGTTTTAGGGTTAAAGGTTCTGAAGATATCTATTAAATCGAGTTGATCTAGTATGTCATTCAAGCCTCTTTTTCCTTGTTAATTTTTTTTCTTGAGGATCTATCTAGTGATGTTAGTTGGGTATCAAAATCCCCTACTATTATAGTATTGCTGTTAATCTCGCCCTTTAAATCCATCAAAGTCTCCTTTATATATTTAGGTGCTCCTATATTAGGTGTGTAGATATTTATAATGGTAATATCTTCCTGTTGGATTGTTCCCTTTATCATTATGTAGTGACCTTCTTTATTTCTTACTATAGTCTTTCTTTTAAAGTCCATTTTTGTCTGATATAAGTATTGCTACCCTAGCTTTTTTTTCATTTCCATTTGCATAAAATATTTTTTCCATTCATTTATCTTCAGTCTATGTGCATCTTTTGTTTTAAGGTGTGTCTCTTGTAGACAGCATATGTATGGGTCCTGTTTTCTTATCCACGCAGCTACCCTATGTCTTTTGATCAGATCATTTAACCCATTTACATTTCAGGTTATTATTGATATGTAATTTATTGACATTTTATTCTTTAAAATTGCATTCCTCTTTTGCTATATTCGTTTTCTCCTTTGATCTGTTTACAACAGGCCCCTTAGCATTTCTTGCAATCTTGGTTTGGTTGTAGTGAATTCCTTGAGTTTTTTTTGTTTTGTTTGTAAAGCTTTTTATTTCTCCTTCAATTTTAAACTATAGCCTTTCTTTATAATGTAGTCTTGGTTTTAGGCTCTTGTTCTGCATTACTTTGAATATTTCTTGCCATTCCCTTCTGGCCTCAAGTGTTTCTCTTGAGAAGTCGGAAGTCATCCTTATGGGGGCTTTTTTGTAGGTGGTAGTCTTTTATTCTCTAGCAGCCTTTAATATTTTCTCTTTATCACTTAGCTTTGGTATTTTAATTATGATGTGTCTTGGTGTTAATTTCTTTTGGTTTCTTTTTAATTGAGTTCTCTGTGCTTCCTAAACCTGTGAGATGTTTTCCTGCCTTAATTGAGGGAAGTTTTCAGCTATGATATGCTTGAACAAAGTCTCTATCCCTTGTTCTTTCTATTCTCCTTCAGGAACCCCTATGATGCAGATGTTATTTCTCTTCATGTTGTCACAGAGCTCTCTTAGAGTTTCCTCAGACTTTTTGAGTCTCTTTCCTTTTTTCTGCTCTGCTTCCATGCATTTATTTATCATGTCTTCTAACTCACTGATTTGATTCTCAGCTTCATCTATCCTGTTTTAATTCCTTCCATTGTGTTCTTCATTTCTGATATTGTATTTTTCATTTCTGACTGATTCTTTTTTATTATTTCACTGTCCTTTTTTATGTTTGCTATCTCTTTATTTAGGTGTTCTTAATGACCATATATTTTTGTTCTAATATCTTTGAGCATCCTTGCAATCATTATTTTAAACTCTGCATCCGGTAATTTGATTATATCTGATTCATTCAGGTCCTTTTCTGGGAATTTCTCTTGATTCATTTGTGTTGCTTTTCTCTGCCTTCTCATCTTCTCTGTTTAAAAGAAGGTCTTGGCCTCAAGAGTCCAATGGGTGTGGCCTCTGTTCCCTAGGTATGGTCTATCTGCAGGCCCGCCACCCCCTCTTCTGTTGCTGCCTTGGGCTTTTGGGTTTAGGCATTGCTGGTGCCTGCCCACTGGGGCTGTTTGCTGTGGTTTTCACCTTTCCTTCACGGAGTGGCTGTGATCACGTGCTGGGGTTTACAAGCCTTGGTGGTTTTGGCCTTGGCCTTTGCCCCGCCCCTGTGGGTGGCATTATGCTCATCCCTGAGGACAGTGGCGAGCACCTTTGCTCAGCTGCGGGTCTTTGCCTGTTTCCAGGCTTCCGCCTCATCCTTGCAGGAGGAGCCCTCTTCTGGGACGGTGGCAAGCCTTGGCTCCACAGGCCAGGCGGGACTTAGTGGCCATGCTCAGTAGCTGGACTCTGCCTGTTCTGGGCTTTTGGCCCCACCCCTGTGGGAGGAGCCAGCTCCCAAGTCAGACCACAAGCCTCTGTTCCGTGGGTGGGGCAAGCCTGTGCTTCTGTGCCCTTGCTCAAGGGCTGGTCTTTACCCCTTCTGGGGTTCCTGCCCTTCTCCCACAGGCTGGATTGCAGGCGGCCCGCAGCTGGGCTCAATCACTTTTCCAAGTCCCCTTCTCCCCAGTTGGGCAAGACTGAGCTCACACCTGGGCCCAGTGGTGGCCACCTGGCTTCTGCCATTGCCGACAAAACCACGCTTCCATGTCCGGCCGCCGCCCTCCCTTGGGCGAGCCCTCAGCCATGTGGGTGGGGACGTGGGCTGCAGCTCAGACCCTAAGACTCACTACTGTAACCCAAAGGCTCCCTCCTTCTAAGTGCCTCTGCTCTGAGTGCCACAGAATAGCTTGTTTGGCTGGTGTCCTGCTTCCCTTTGCTGGTATTGCTGTTTCCAGGGGAAATATTCACTTCAGATTTGGGGAGTGACTCCTCCCAGGGGTTAGGGTGACTGTCTCCCAAAATGTTTCTCCCTGTGCCTCCTAGATTACACTCTCTTCCTGCTACTCCAGTCATCTCCTCTCTCCCTGTCCCCTGGGACCCCAGGGGGGGTGGTTGTGACAGAGGTGTTCTGCATGGTCCCTTTAAGAAGAATCCTGGGGCCCTGGCTGGTTGGCTCAGCGGTAGAGCATTGGCCTGGCTTTCAGGATTCCCGGGTTCAATTCCTGGCCAGGGCACACAGGAAAAGCGCCCATCTGCTTCTCCACCCCTCCCCCTCTCCTTCCTCTCTGTCTCTCTCTTCCTTTCTCATAGCTGAGGCTCCATTGGAGCAAAGATGTCCTGGGTGCTGGGGATGGCTCTGTGGCCTCTGCCTCAGGCGCTAGAATGGCTCTGGATGCAACAGAGCGATGCCCCAGAGGGGCAGAGCATCGCCCCCTGGTGGGCATGCTGGGTGGATCCTGGTCGGGTGCATGCGGGAGTCTGTCTGACTGCCTCCCCGTTTCCAGCTTAGGAAAAATGAAAAAAAAAAAAAAGAAGAATCCTGGGTCTGAGAAATCACACTTTTTCTCACAAACAGTATCTTGACTTGTTTTCATCTACATACTGTCCTTACGCCTCTTCTGGGCTCTGGGGCTGCAGGCAGGGGCTTTGTTCCTGGGGCTCAGGACTCTCCCCTCTCTGCTAAACTCACTTCCTGCCATGCGAGTCTCTCCCAGCTGCCGTTCACTCCAGGAAGCTGGGCAGCCCTCTCCGCGTTTCCACTTTTCCTACTAGTCTCGGTGTGGCTTCTTCAGTGTTCCTTGGTTGAAGAGTCCTCTTAGTTTAGTCCAAAGTTGGTTTTTCCAGATGGATAGTTCTTAAAATTAGTTTGTTTGTGGTTTTCATTTCTGATATTATATTTATCATTTCTGACTGATTTTTTTGTTATTTCAGTGTCCTTTTTTATATATATATTTATTGGTTTTATTTTTTATTTATTCATTTTTATTAGAGAGAGAGGAGAGAGAGAGGAAAGAGATAGAGAGAACAGAGAAAGGAGCAGGAGGCATCAACTCCCATATGTGCCATGACCAGGCAAGCCTGGAGTTTCAAACCAGCAACTTCAGCATTCCAGGTCAATGCTTTACCCTGTGCACCACCACAGGTCAGGCTTCAGTGTCCTTTTTTATATTTGCTATCTCTTTACTTAGGTGTTTTTTTTGTAGCAAGCATCTGCTACAAAGGTAAACTGTTTGGAGTTTCAGAGTTACTTTTGATACCATGTATACCTTTTCCTTAAACTTTTATTTGTAGTGGTTCACTTTTCTATGATTGGAGTTGGTTCAGGACTGAGTTTTATTATTCAGTCCTTACTTTCCCTTATATAATATCCTGATGTAAATGGGGAGAGGGTGTTGCCTAAGTGCTTAATAATTCAATGCTATAAATTTTTCTCTAACCACTGTAAGTGCATCCCACAAATTTGATGTGTGGCATTTTTATCTTCATTTGGCTCAAGGTATTTTTGACTTCCCTTGAGATTTATTCTTTGACCCATGGATTATTTAGAAGTGTGTTACTTAATTTCCAAATATTTGCAGATTGTTCATCTATCCTTTTGTTATTGGTATCTAATTTAGTTCTGTTGTGGTTAAAGAACATACTTTGAATTATTTTAATCCTTTTATGTGTAGTGAGATTTGCTTTACGGTAGTGGTCCCCAACCTTTTTTGGGCCATGGACCAGTTTAATGTCAGAAAATATGTTCATGTAATGGCCTTTAGGGTGAGATGGATAAATATAACACGTGACTGAGACAAGTGTCAAGAGTGAGTCTTAGACAAATTTAACATAGGGAATTTGGTCATTTTTAAAAAATAAAACATTGTTCAGACTTAAATATAAATAAAACGGAATAATGTAAGTTATTTATTCTTTCTCTGCGGACCAGTACCAAATGGCCCACAGACTGGTACTGGTCTGCATCCCGGGGGTTGGGGACCACTGCTTTATGGCACAGCAGTTGGTCTACCATGGTGAATCTTCCACATCTACTTGAAAAGAATGTGTATTTTGTTCTTGTTGGGTGTAGTGTTCTAGAAATGCCAATTAGGTCAAGTTGGTTGGTAGTGTAGCAAATTTGTATCCTTGCTGATTTTCTGTCGTCTTGGTCTGTCAATTACTAAGAGAGGCATTGTGAGACTTACAAGTATAATTGTTGGTTTGTTTTATTTTTTCTTTTAGCTTTGTAAGTTTTGTATCATATATTTTGAAACTATAATTAGGTATATAAACATTTGGGATTATATATTCTTGGTGCATTGAGCCTTTTATCAAAATGTATCTCTTTATTCCTTGTAATATTACTTATTCTAATATCTACTTTAATATTAACCTAGTTTTTCCAAGCTTTCTTTTGATTATTTATGCATGATATTTTTTTCATCCATTTCCTTTATATTGAAAATGGGTTTCTTGCTTTTTAATTCAGTTAGACAATTGCTACCTTTTAATTCAGGTAGACCATGCATTTAATGTCATTATTGATATGGTTGGGATTATACCTAACATCTTGCTATTTGTTTTCTATTTGTCCTGTATATCTTTTTCTTTTTTGTTTTCATGCCTTCTTTTAGATGGTTAGTGCCTCAGTTTATTCACTGGTAAAACAGGCTAAATAACCACCATTTCATAAGGTAGTCCTAAGAATTAAATGAGATAACTTATGCAATGGTGCTTGACCCATAATTATATGGACCTTGATAATTTCTTTTTAAATCAGAGGATGGTGAATTCCTTGGGATTTCAACTTTAAAGGTTTTTGGTTCTAAACATGCTACGTATATACATGGGTAAGGTAGGTGATTGTTTACAGGTGTAGTTTGAGTGAGCACTGAAAGGCCCTGGTTCCATAATATCTTCCCTACTGGCTTGTTGTGGTGTGTGAAATCCTCCTAATTAAGCTCTTTACATGAACTTTTGGAGATGTGCATATTAATTATGTGGTAAGGTACCAAAGAATTGCAAAAATTAATATTAATATTTTAAGAGGAAAAGTCAGGCTTCTTGCCTGTCCTTTCCCTAAAGAAAGAAGGGAGAAGAATGCAGGAGCTTTCTGGCTTGCAAGGACGACTGGGTCATTTAGTTTTAACTATAGAACAAAGGTTATCTGAATAACTACCTTTTTTCTTTCAATAAGAGACAAAAGTTACATAACCTACACTGATTTTAACTCTTCCTCCCTTCCTGGAATCCTGAGAGTAACATATACCTCTAGAGAAAAGAATGGGAGTTAGATGCTAGAAGATTTGTGAAAGTCTTTGATATGTAAAGCAACATCACTATTGTGTTACTTTATAGGTTTTTATATGTAGGAATGTTTTTATAGATCCTATAGACAAATGTTATAAGCTTGTTAATGAATTGATTATTGTGTCATGTTCTCCTTCCTTTCCCTTCCCCCAAACCTGTATGTGATCACTTCTATATAACCGTGATGGCAAATCTTTATATAAAAACTGCCCACTTTTGCAGTGTTGGTCAACCTGGTCCCTCCCACCCACTAGTAGGTGTTCCAGCTTTCATGGTGGGTGGTATCGGAGCAAACAAACAGCACCATGACTGGCCCACCATGAAAGCTGGAATGCCCACTAGTGGGCTGGACGGATCAGGTTGACCAGCACTGCAAATGTAGTCGGTTTATATAAAAAGGTTCACCATCACGGCTATATAATGAGCTGCAAGGCTATTTCATGACATGAATGATTTGGGTCAGCTATACCCCATGTTAGTCATATGCAGCTGGCTTAATCAATAAAACTGCTCAAAAATTCATTTGGACTTGTTGTCTCTACATAAACCTGCAGAAGTAAGGTTCGGTACTTTATAACAATTAAGGTAAAGCATTATGGGAGGGGGCGGTCATTCTCTCAGTAGTATTGAAGTACAAATTATTTCTGATTGTACCCCATCATGCTCCCATATTCCCTCAGAAAGTATTGAGAGGTTTTGCCTAGGTAAAAGTCAGAGAAAATGACGTGACCTGATCTGGGAGAGTGCCACAGTGGGCAGCTCAAGTGGCAACTTGAAGGGCAAAGGAGATATGGGAAAGTTACCTCAAAGGACTTTGTCCACATGGAGGTTTTACCTTGGGCTATTTGTAACGTTAAGCCTCTGGTTTTGTATTTGATGGTTTTCTCTAGTTTTCTTGTAGGAAGAATTGATATTTAGCTTTTTGACTCTTGTAATAATTGACTTGGTCATACTTTCCATTTTACTCATGTCCAAAATGTGAAGTGGCTAATTTGGAATTTTGTGTAGTAGTAGGTTGGGAGTAGTTGTACTTTTTTCCTCTTTTGCTTCTTCACTGAGGATTTGTTTGGTCCCTGTGAACTCTGCAACACTAATTTAGAGTATAAGTTTCATGAGTGCAGGAACTGTCTAAAGCCAGCACCTAACACAGTGCATGCCACTCTAAGTATTCAGTAAATATTTGACCACCTGACCCGGTGGTGGTGCAGTAGATAGAGCATTGGACTAGGACATGGAGGACTCAGGTTTGAAAACCTGACATTGCAGGCTTGAGCAAGGAGTTACTCAGTCTGCTGTAGCCCCTCGGTCAAGGCACATATGAGAATGAGAAAGCAATTAGTGAACAACTAAGAAGCTGCAATGAAGAATTGATGCTTCTCATCTCTCTTCCTTCCTATTTGCCCCTTTCTGTCTGTCTCTTTGTCTCTGTCACAAAAAATAAACATTTGAGTTATTTTTATTTCCTCCAATTGAATAGAAACATTCTAATCTGATCATTATCACCTGTTTGACTTCCTGTCCTAACTCTTCTTCAGTTCATCTCACTTGGACCTTTCAATTTCTCTAAACTGAGCCCCAGACTTAAGTTTTGAGCCAAATTCCATTATTTTTACCTAATATTCATTGTCCCCTTTCCTTCCTTTTTAATCCAAAGACCTTTAAAGGTTAGAGACCTATTAGCCTGTAAGCTAAACCTCTTCACTATTCTGGGTCCATGTGGTTCACATTACACGATAAATAGGTTCCTGGAAAGCACTCTAGGGCACAACACACACATGTATAAATAAAAATAATTTTGTCATTGATTCACATTTTTGCTTCTGATCTTCATTTGTCAACAGATTCTAAGTCTAACCCAGTCAGACAGTTAATAAGAAGTATTTAAACACAGGAGGTTCTTTTTTATAAGGGAACTCTAGTGAATTCACTAGGAAAATGAATGTGTACTCTTTTGTCCTTAATTTGAATTTCATATATTGGCCTTCTTGAAAGTGAGGACCAGCTATATTTTCTCTTTTTTTCCTGTGGCTATTCTATCTATTTTGATAGTTCCACCTGAATTCTAAGACCAAGTTCTCTTGCTTTGTTTATTCATTTTAGTTGTCATCAACTTGCAACAATTACAGAGCAATCACTCATTTTACAAATGTTGATTGATCATGTAGGATATGGGAGCACTGTACTTGGCCATGGGAATCCACAATCAAGCTGAGCAAGATCCATGATCCATACCAAGGTGCTCAAGGTCTGATAATGGTGGAAGATAAACCAACAGGCAATTCTTTCAATAGGAAAAGTACAGGGTACGGGAGCACAGAGGATGTGTGGGTGGAGCGCAGAGTGCATTCCTAGCAGCTGTGGCTGATGTAATGCTGTGAGAATACTCCAGCTCCCAGAACCCTCCTAGGCATACCCAGGAAGGAAGCTCATCCGCTATAAGGAAGTGAGTTAGCACCAACCACGCAGCTCCCTGATCTTTTCAGCCATTGGATATGAAGGACACGCTGTAACACCCTATAGGCTGAACCCATGTATATAAGCTAGCCTACTTCCTGAATAAAGTGGATCTGCATCACTGAACCTAGTCCCTGGAGTCGGGTCTTTGCATCTCCATCGTCCTCACCCCCAGCAGGACTTGTCCACAAGGATGAGTTGAAGGTTAGAGGCAGAGGGGTTCAAGAAAAGCTGCTTCAAGTAGGTGATATCTATAAAAGTACAAGTCTCAGAGAAGCAATTATTAGCACATATCAAAGTTTTAGTCAATGAATTAATGAAAGAATCAGAAAATATACAAGAATGCTTGTTCAAAGAGCATTTAAAAAATGGATTCATTTAGTCCCTAAGTCGGCAAACTCATTAGTCAACAGAGCCAAATATCAAAAGTACAATGATGGAAATTTCTTTTGAGAGCCAAATTTTTTAAACTTAAACTATATAGCTAGGTACATTCCTTATCGAGGTAGCACCTGCACGTGGTATTTTGTGGAAGAGCCACACTCAAGGGGCCAAAAAGCCACATGTGGCTCATGAGCTGTGGTTTGCTGACCACTGATCTAGTCAGTTGGGAAAAGAATGCAAAAAGAAGATGACTAAGTTGGATTAAAAACTGGCTATTTTTTAGTGCAATTAAGTGAAATTCTGCAAATATTTTCTGAACCAAGCACTCTCCATAAAATAAATCACATCTTGGTAATTCTCTTTAAGGTGATCTCGAACTTTATAAGACTAAAATCTTCTAGCCCTAATGAGTTATGAATACTTAGTCAAAGTTCCAAACCTTGAGAAAGTCAAGTGACTGACAGCTTTATTAGGAAGTGTGGTTGTGGTCTCTGGCCAGTGGCTCATGGATAGAGTGACAGCACATCATATTGATGTCCTGGGTTTGATTCCCAGTCAAGGCATACATTAGAAGCTACCATCTGCTTCTCCCCTCTCCCTCTTCCCCTCCTGCAGCCAGTGGCTAGATTGGTTTGAGCATGGTCCTCAGCACTGAGGATAGCTCTGTTGGAGCGCATCAGCCTTAGACTCTAAAAATAACTTGGTACTCAAACATCGATCATTGATAATAAGGTTTCCAGGTGGATCCTGGTTCAGGCACATTTAAGTGTCTTCTAACTATCTCTACTCCTTTTACAATAAAAAAAAGAAAGTGTGCTGTCACAATATTTAACAACTCATGCAATCATCATTTTCTCATATTTTCAAGTTTTAGATACTTTCCCCTATGTACTCTTCTCTGTGACCTTGGACAATTTCACTTTTTCAAGTGAGAAGAAGGGAGATAGAAAGAATCTCGCTTGTGACCCCACCAAGATCCACCCAGCAACCCTCATCTGGGGCCAAGCTCTGCTATGCTTGCAACTCAGCTATTTTTAGCACTGAGGCAGAGGCTCCACAGAACCATCTTTAGTGCCCAGGGGGTGTGCTCAAACCAATCAGGCCATGGCTGCAGGAGGAGAAAAGGGAGAGATAGAAAGAGAAAAGGTGGAGTGGGAGAGGTGGAGGAGCATATGGTCACTTCTCCTGTGTGCCATGACCAGCAATTGAACCTAGAACATCCACACACCAGGCTGATGTTCTCTACAACTGAGCCAACTGTAATGGAATTTATTACTGAGTTAGTAATTTTCTATAATTCTATAGGTAAGAGACTCAAGCAAGTAGATGGTATTATTATTCACAGTTATTTACTTCCCACCTTTTCTGTAAGAGGATTCTGTGTCCCTGCTCATTGCCAGGTGGCTTGACATGCCTCTTGTGGGAGGAGTATAGATTTGATTTTGAGCTCAACTGATATGCTTTGGCAATAGAGTGTGAGCAGATATGACATATGCAACACTCAAGCAGAGATTTAAGGTAATGCTGTGGTTTGATTTGGCTTAGCTTCTTGTGTTTCCCCTTTGTCAAGAGAACAGTATAACCCAGGTAAAGCCTCAGGCTGAGTCCTAGAATAAAAAGACATCTATCTATGTTTATGAAGTAAAGCTATGAAGAACTCAGTTTTTCATAGCTCACACAGTTGCAACTGACCTGCTGTTAGCCCATGGCTTCCATGTAGCATGAGCAAAAGAAAAATAAAGGTTGTAAGCCACTGAGATTTCCCCCTAAGGTCAGAAACAACATAAGAGTGTTCACTCTCATTTTTATTCAGCTTTGTACTGGAGTTCTAGACAGGGCAAGTAGACAAGACAATGAAATTAAAGACATCTAAATTATAAAGGGAGAAGTAAAAATATCTCTTTTTGCAGATGAAAATGTAGTATATAGAAAATCCTAAGGAATTCAGTATAAACTATTAAAACTAATAAACACGTTCAGCAAAGTTGGAATACAGAACTAATATAATAAATCAATTATAAACTGACAAGTCAGTGACACAGTGGATATTGGCCTGGGGCACAGAGGACTCAGGTTAAAAACTCTGAGGTCGCTGGCTTGAGAGTGAGCTAGCTCATCTGGCTTTAGTGCATTCTCACCAGCCTGTGTGTGGGGTCACTGTCTTGAGTGGGGGATCATGGACATGACCCCACAGTTGCTGGCTTGAGCCCAAAGGTTACTGGCTTGAAGCCCAAGGTCATTGGCTTGAGTCCAAGGTCACTGCCTTGAGCAAGAAGTCATTTGTTCTGCTGTAGTCCCTAGTGAAGGCACATATGAGAAGGCAATCAATGAATAAGGTGCCACAATGAAGAATTGATGCTTTTCATCTTTTTCTCTTTTAAAAAAATTTTATTTATTAAATTTAATGCAGTGATATTGATAAATCAGGGTACATATGTTGAGAGAAAACATCTCTAGATTATTTTGACATTTGATTGTGCTGTATACCCCTCCCCCAAAGTTAAATTGTCTTCTGTCACTGTCTAACTGGTTTTCTTCGTGCCCCTCCCCTCCCGAACCCCTCTCTCCTTCTTCGCCCCATCCCCCCTCCCCCCACCCCCTACCCCTGTTGCCATCAGATTCTTGTTCATGTCTCTGAGTCTCATTTTTATGTCCCTTCTATATATGGATTCATATAGTTCTTAGTTTTTTTTCTGATTTACTTATTTCACTCCGTATAATGTTGTCAAGGTCCATCCATGTTATTGTAAATGATCCGATGTCATCATTTCTTATGGCTGAGCAGCATTCCATAGTATATATGTACCAAAGCTTTTTAATCCACTCGTCCTCTGACGGACACTTGGGCTGTTTCCAGATCTTTGTTATTGTGAACAATGCTGCCACAAACATAGGGGTGCATTTCTTATTTTGGAGCCGTTCTATGGTGTCCTTGGGGTATATTCCTAAAAGTGGGATAGCTGGGTCAAAAGGCAGTTCGATTTTCAGTTTTTTGAGGAATCTCCATACTGTTTTCCACAGTGGCTGCACCAGTCTGCATTCCCACCAGCAGTGCAGGAGGTTTCCCTTTTCTCCACATCCTTGCCGGTAGTTATTCTGTGTTGTTTTGTTGATGAATGCCATTCTGGCTGGTGTTAGGTGATATATCATTGTGGTTTTAATTTGCATTTCTCTAGTGATTAGTGATGTTGAGCATTTTTTCATATGCCTATTGGCCATCTGTATGTCCTCTTTGGAGAAGTGTCTATTCATCTCTTTTGCTCATTTTTGGATTGGATTTTTGTCTTCCTGATGTTGAGATTTACAAGTTCTTTATAAATTTTGGTTATTAACCCCTTATCAGATGTATTGTCAAATATGTTCTCTCATTGTGTAGTTTGTCTTTTTATTCTGTTCTTGTTGTCTTTAGCTGTGCAAAAGCTTTTTAGTTTGATATAGTCCCATTTGTTTATACTGTCTTTTATTTCACTTCCCCGTGGAGATAAATCAGCAAATATATTGCTCCGAGAGATGTCGGAGAGCTTACTGCCTATGTTTTCTTCTAAGATGCTTATGGTTTCACGGCCTACATTTAAGTCTTTTATCCATTTTGAGTTTATTTTTGTGAGTGGTGTAAGCTGGTGATCTAGTTTCATTTTTTTGCAGGTAGCTGTCCAATTTTCCCAACACCATTTGTTAAAGAGGCTGTCTTTACTCCATTGTATTGTCTTACCTCCTTTGTCAAATATCAGTTGTCCATAGAACTGTGGGTTTATTTCTGGGTTCTCTGTTCTGTTCCATTGATCTATATGCCTGTTCTTATGCCAGTACCAGGCTGTTTTGAGTACAATGGCCTTGTAGTATAACTTGATATCAGGAAGTGTGATACCTCCCACTTTATTCTTCATTTTTAAGATTGCTGAGGCTATTCGTGTTCTCTTTTGGTTCAATATAAATTTTTGGAATATGTGGTCTATATCTTTGAAGTATGTCACTGGTATTTTAATTGGTATTGCATTGAATTTATAGATTGCTTTGGGTAATATAGACTTTTTTTTTGGTATTTTTCTGAAGCTGGAAATGGGGAGAGAGTCAGACAGACTCCCGCATGCCCCCGACCGGGATCCACCCAGCACGCCCACCAGGGATGACGTTCTGCCCACCAGGGGGCAATGCTCTGCCACTCCGGGGTGTCACTTTGCCGTGACAAAAGCCACTCTAGCGCCTGGGGCAGAGGCCAAGGAGCCATCCCCAGCACCCGGGCCATCTTTGCTCCAATGGAGCCTTGGCTGCGGGAGGGGAAGAGAGAGACAGAAAGGAAGGAGGGGGGGTAGAGAAGCAAATGGGTGCTTCTCCTATGTGCCCTGGCCGGGAATCAAACCCGGGTCCCCTGCATGCCAGGCCGACGCTCTTAGACGCTTTTAGATGCAGGGTTAAGTTGTTTATTTGAGCCTTTTATAGCATCTGAAAGTGTGCTTGTAGTGTTATGAACTTCGCTCTCAGTACTGCTTTTGCTGTGTCCCATAAATTTTGAATTGTTGTATGCTCATTGTCATTCATTTCTAAAATTTTTTTTATTTCTTCTTTGATCTCATTCTTAATCCATTCATTATTTAACAACCTGCTATTTAGTTTCCATGTGTTTGAGAATTTTTGCTCTTTTCTGTTATGGTTCCTTTCTAGTTTCATGCCGTTGTGATTGGAGAAAGTGCTTGATATGATTTCAGTGTTCTTAAATTTGTTGGGAGCACTTTTGTGCCCTAACATGTGGTCTATTCTAGAGAATGTACCATGAGCACTTGAAAAAAAATGTATATTCTACTGCTTTAGGGTGAAATGTTCTGAAGATATCTATTAAATCGAGTTGATCTAGTGTGTCCAATAAGTCTGCTGTTTCTTTGTTAATTTTTTTTCTTGAGGATGTATCTAGTGATGTTAGTGGGTATTGAAATCCCCTACTACTACAGTATTGCTGTTGATCTCGCCCTTTAAATCCATCAAAATGTGCTTTATATATTTGGGTGCTCCTATATTAGGTGCATAGATATTTATAATAGTTATATCTTCCTGTTGGATTGCTTTCTTTATCATTATGTAGTGGCCTTCTTTATCTCTTACTATATCCTTTGTTTTAAAGTCTAGTTTGTCTGATATAAGTATTGCTACTCCTGCTTCTTTTTCATTTCCCTTTACATAAAATATTTTTTTCCATCCTATTACCTTCAATCTATGGGTATCTTTTGTTCTAAGGTGTGTCTCTTGTAGACAGCATATGTATGGGTCCTGTTTTCTTATCCATGCAGCAACCCTATGTCTTTTGATTGGATCATTTAATCCATTTACATTTAAGGTTATTATTGATATGTATTTGTTTATTGCCATTTTCTTCTTTCAAGGTGTATTCCTTTTTTGTTATATTCTTTTCCCACTTTGATCTGTTTACAACAGGCTCCTTAACATTTCCTGCAGCATTGGTTTGGTTGTAATGAATTCCTTGAGTTGTTTTTTGTCTGGGAAGCTTTTTATTTCTCCTTTGATTTTAAAGGATAGCCTTGCTGGATAAAGTAGTCTTGGTTGTAGGTTCTTGTTCTGCATTACTTTGAATATTTCTTGCCATTCCCTTCTGGCCTCAAGTGTTTCTGTTGAGAAGTCGGATGTCATCCTTATGGCGGCTCCTTTGTAGGTGATAGCCTTTTTTTCTCTAGCAGCTTTTAATATTTTCTCTTTATCACTTAGCTTTGGTATTTTCATTATGATGTGTCTTGGTGTAGGTTTCTTTGGGTTTCTCTTTAATGGAGTCCTCTCTGCTTCTTGGACTTGTGAGAGTTTCTCTTGCATTAATTTAGGGAAGTTTTCAGCTATGATATGATTGAACAAAGTCTCTATCCCTTGTTCTATTTCTTCTTCTTCAGGAACCCCTATGATGTGCATGTTATTTCTCTTCTTGTTTTCACAGAGCTCTCTAAGAGTTTCCTCTGACGTTTTTGAGTCTCTTTTCTCTTTTCTTCTCTGCTTTCATGCCTTCATTCCAGTTGTCCTCCAACTCGCTGATTCGATCCTCAGCTCTATCTATCCTGTTTTTAATTTCTTCCATTGTGGTCTTTATTTCTGATATTGTATTTGTCATCTCCAACTGATTCATTTTTATACTGCTATTTCTTTATTTAGGTGTTTGTAGTGACCATCCATTGTTCTAAGATCCCTAAGCATCCTTACAATCATTATTTTGAACTCCGCACCTGGAGTTTGATTATTTCTATATCACTCAGTTCATCTCCTGAAGGTGTCTCTTGTGGTTTCATTTGGATTGTACTTTTTTGTCTTCTCATTGTCTGTTTTTCGGTGTTTTATTTGTAGAGTTGTTTGAGTCTAGGCTTGGTGTTGTCTGCCTCCAGTTTTCAGTTGTGTTATTTCTAGGTCTTCTTGGGTTGGTATCAGCTGTTATCTGTAATCCACTTTCCGATTTGGGCAGCTTTGAAGTCTTGATTTGTTTGTTTTCTTAACAGGTGATAGTCTTGTTTACTGATCTCAGCAGGGGGCTTCCTTGAAACTGTATCCAGGAATGGGATGGGTGTAACCTGAGACTCTGAAGACCTCTTTGGCCAACTAATCTCCCTGGGCGCAGGGTGTTTTCTCAGCTTCAGTAGCGGGAGGTGTATCTCAGATCTCCATGAAGACTTGAGTTACTGCTCCTCCTCCCCACTTCTTGTTTTCAGCTGTGTCTTGTTGCGCTCATTGGAGCTGGATAGATGTCCGGAGATCTCTGATCCGAAAGCACTTCAGCTCTGTTTTGTGAAAGGTTCAGTCCCTCCCCCAGCTATGACCACCTCCTGCACAAATGAGTCAGCTTTTTTATTTTGTTTCCTTCATTCCTTAGCCCCTCACAGTCTGTCCCTCTCTTTCCTTTCCACTTGGGAGATAAGCTGGTCTTTTCAACACACCTCGCTCCCTGGTCTCCAGGCAAGTGGCTGTGAATAGTATTTTCTGTTCCTTTCCCTTGTGTGAGAACCCCTCTGGGCTCTCAGCCTCATCCCCCCCCGTTCTTGTAAACAGGGGAGATTCAGGCACTCCCTACCAGGTTTGTTGTGGTTTCTTCTTTGCTCCTTGATTTTTGAGAGCTGTTCTTGCAGTTCAGAGTTGGTTTTTCAAGCTTATTTTTCCTAAATTGATTTGTATTCCAGTTTGGTGGTGAGAGCTGGGCGTCTGTACGTCCGCCTACTCCGCTGCCATCTTTTCAATCCTTTCATCTTTTTCTCTTCCTGCCTATCTGTCCCTGTCTGTTCATCTCTCTGTCTCTCCTGCTAAAAAAAAATCAATTGTATTTCTTTTTAATACCAATGAGTATATTGAAAGTGAAATTAAAAAAACAGTTCCATTTATGATAGCAGAAACTATTTAAATATATAGAAATGACTTTAACAAAAGAAATACAGCCCAAGTATCTGTTAGTCAATGAGTGGATAAAAAATATTGTGGTACATATATACAATTCAATACTATATGGCCATGAAACAGAAGGAAATCTTACCTTTTGTGACAACAAAAGGGAGTGGGGTGGGGTGTTATATTGAGTGGAACATTTGAATCCATGTTAACATAGTAAATAAAAATTAATAAAAATTTAAAAAATAAAGTACAAACATTAAGACTATAAAACATTTTTGAAAGAAATTAAATAAGATGTAAACAAATAGAAAGATATCCTTATTCATGGATTGGAAGACTTATTGTCATTAAGATGGCAATACTTCCCCAATAGGTCTATAAAGTCAACCCAATCTTTATCAGCATGTCAGCTGGCTTCCTTGTAGAAATTGACAAGCTAATCCTAAAATTCATATGGAAATTTAAGGTATCTAGAACAGCTAAATTAATTTTGAAAAAAAAAGAACAAAGTTGGAGGTCTCACACTTTCTTATTTTGAAATTGTCTAAAATGCAAGAAAAAAAAAACAAACCTCAAGACATTGTGGCACTGGCATAAGAATAGACGTAGATAAATTGAATAGAATTGAGAATCTAGAAGTAAACCATCATGTTTATAGTCAATTGGTTTTCAACAAGAATACCAAAACAATTCAATGAGAAAAAAAAATACTCCCTTCTGCAAATGGTGCTGGGACAACTAAATATTGACGTGCAAAAGAATGAAGGTGGAATGACGTCAGAGTAATGGTGCTGTAAGGAGTGATACCGATAAATCTCCCCCAAAACTCAACAAGATCTTCAACCAGAAACAGAAAAATCTATCCTTGGAGCCTCCAGATGTTCCGCAATACTCTCAAAGTTATGGTTGAGTGAAAAATTGGCTAAATATATAATCAAACCCCAAAGGAAATAAGGAATAAGAAACACTCCACCTTCCTTACTAACCTAAATAAGGGCTGCTTTTGCTGTGAACTGAGAGTATAGAAACTAAGGCAGGCAAAGGGGGTGAATAGATCCAGGCCACAGCACCAATGGCTGAACCAGGCTGTGGCACGGAGATCCAAGCCGAGAAAAACTGTGCTTGTGGAAACCCGTCAATACAAGCTAACACTCACGCCAAACCAGAACAAAGAAAGGTGCTTGGGAAAGCCATCCACCCTGATCTCCTGGTCAGCGCATGCAGATAGTTGGTGATTGATTCCTCCTAGTGCCCTGGGAGTGGGCACTCGTGTTACCCAACAGAGGGGCAGAGTCAGAGGCCTTTGTGTGAGCTGAAAGCAAAATCTCGGGGCCACCGCAGGGCCCTGAAAACCCGTGCATGGGGAGGGAGCAAGAGCTAATTCCAACACTGTAACTTTTCCGTGCGGGTGGGGGTCTCACTCAGAGTGAGAGGCGGCCGGTCTGATATCCTAGTCGGCACGCACAAAGAGTGGGCAAGAGATTCTTCCGAGCGCCTTGGGAGTGGGCGCCCATGTTCCTGGACAGAGGGGCAAATTCAGGGGCCTCTGTGTCAGTCAAAAGCAGAATCTTGGGCCACCCCAGCACCCTGAAAAAGCCATGCACGGGGAGGGAGCGAGAGCTAATTCCAACGCTGTAACTTTTCTGTGCGGGTGGGGGTCTCATTCGGAATGAGAGGTGGCCTGCTCCATATTCTGGTCTGTGTGTGCAGATAGTGAGCAAGAGATTCCTCCGAGCGCCCTGGGAGTGGGTGCCCGCCCGTGTTACCAGACAGAGGGGCAAAGTCAGAGGTTTTTGTGTGAGCAGAAGCCCTGCCTGATTATGCTAGCAGCTCTGACTGATTGAGCTTTACCCAGAGCCCTGCACAGACAGAAAATAGAGTGGGGAATTGCTAGCTCTTTGAGCCTCTTCCTCTCTAGGCAGAGGCAGCAGCAACCCCATAGCTGGATCATCAGGCTAATAATTCAGGAAGGAAAGACTAGGAGAGAGGCTCCGGGAACACGGACTCTCTCACTGTAGGAGCCTACAAATGCTAATGAATCTCGAATGCCAACGAGACTGAAGCCCAATATATGACATTGCCATAGAGACTTATCAACTGTAAACCTCTACCTAAGTGTGCCACAGGGGCAGAACCTGTGATACAGAGTCACCAACCAGGAAAAGGGAGAGAAAAGAAAAAGCAAGAAGATAACTTCTCAAAATCAAGAATAATCCACAGACTTTATAACCTATCCCATTTTATTATATTTGTTCATTTGTTTATCTTATCTTCTTTTCTTGATTATTTTCTTCTTCTTCCAATTTGGTCATTTAATTCTCTGCCGGTATTATTCTCCCCTCTCCTTGAACTATACTACCCATAAGTGTTACATCTCCCATTATCTTCTCTTTCTTCTTTCTTGCTCTCTTTGAGGGTTGCACTCCAAAACCCTTAACTCTCTCTCTCTCTCCTTTTCTTTTTTCTTCTTTTAGTGGTTTCCTCTTTTTTTGTCTTTCTTTTTCCCTCTATATTAGTTTCTTCCTTTCTCCTTTACGTCTCCTCTCATTCAATCCTCAATAATAAACAAATTATTTTATCTAGGACTCAAACTTATGTTTGTGGCATTTTGGGTTTTTTTTTACCTCGCTTTTGTAACTCACTAGCAGTGCTCCCAACACTGGCTTTCCATTTTATCTAATTCTTGTTCCAGTAAATACAATAGTAATTTTTTAATTCCCCCCCTTTTCCTGTTTCTATATTATTGCTCTCATCATATCTCTTAGTCAACCAACACCTAAAAGCAAATCATTTTATTCTTGACACAAATTTTTTCCTTATTTGCATTTTGTGGTTCCATTAGCCATTTTTGCCCCTTTATTACTTCTCCCCAACTCAGGCCTTCCATTATAGGTATTGTTTGTTCTATTTAGCACAGTATAACTCACAATTCACCACAAGATTTTCTCAAGATTGAGGGGAGAGGAGAAAAGAGGAAAAAAAAGGGGGGGGAATAAATTTTTTTTAATTTTTAATTTTTTAAATTCTTTTATATTTTTAATTTTTATTTTATAAACTTTTTATTCTTTATTAATTCTCATTAATACTATCAACAAACCACTTATGAAAAAGAATGAAACTCAACTACAGTTTGTCCCCTTCTTCTAAAATTAATTCAAAATGGATCAAAGATCTAAAGTTAAGACCTGAAACAATAAAGTACGTGACAGAAGACAAAGGTTCTAAACTCATGGACCTTGGTTTTAAAGAGCATTTTATGAATTTGACTCCAAAGGCAAGAGAAGTGAAGGCAAAAATGAATAAATGGGACTACATCAGACTAAGAAGTTTTTTCTCAGCAAGAGAAACTGATAACAAAATAAACAGACAGCCAACTAAATGAGAAACGATATTTTCAAACAACAGCTCAGATAAGGGCCTAATATCCAAAATATACAAACAACTCATAAAACTCATAAAACAACAAACAAACAAACAATCCAGTAATAAAAATGGGAAGAGGACATGAACAGACACTTCTCCCAGGAAGAAATACAAATGGCCAACAGATATATGAAAAGATGCTCATCTTCTTTAGTTATTAGAAAAATTCAAATCAAAACTGCAATGAGATACCACCTCACACCTGTTAGATTAGCTATTATTAACAAGACAGGTAATAGCAAATGTTGGAGAGGCTGTGGAGAAAAAGGAACCCTTATTCATTGTTGGTGGGATTGTAAAGTAGTACAACCATTATGGAAGAAAGTATGGTGGTTCCTCAAAAAACTGAAAATAGAACTACCTTATGACCCAGCAATCCCTCTACTGGGTATATACCCCCAAAACTCAGAAACATTGATACATAAAGACACATGTAGCCCCATGTTTATTGAAGCATTGTTCACAGTGGCCAGGATATGGAAACATCCAAAAAGCCCATTAATAGATGACTGGATAAAGAAGATGTGGCACAGAGGAAGGTCCAAGATGGCAGTGGAGTAGGTGGACGCATAGACACCCAGCTCTCACCACCAAACTGGAATACAAATCAATTTAGGAAAAATCAGCATGAAAAACCAACTCTGAACTGCAAAAACAGCTCTCAAAAACCAAAATGCAAAGAGGAAGCCACAATAATCCTGGTAAGGAGGGCCTGAATCTCCTCTGCTTACAGGAATGGAGGGGGGGCAGTGAGGCTGAGAGCCCAGAGAGGATTTCACAGAGGAAAAAGAGCAGAAACTACTGCTCACAGCCACTTACCTGGAGACCAGGGATCGAGGTGGGTTGAAAAGACCAGCTTATCTCCCAAGTGGAAAGAAAAGAGTGAGGGACAGACTGTGAGGGGCTAAGGAATGCAGGAAATGAAATAAAAAAGCTGACTCATTCGTGCTGGAGGCGGCCATAGCTGGGGGAGGGACTGAACCTTTCACAAAACAGAGCTGAAGTGCTTCCAGATCAGAGATCTCCAGACATCTATCCAGCTCCAATCAGCGCAACAAGACACAGCTGAAAACAAGAAGTGGAGAGGAGGGGCAGTAACTCAGGTCTTCATGGAGATCTGAGATACACCTCCCCCTACTGAAGCTGAGAAAAAACCCTGCCCCCAGTGAGATTAGTTGGTGGAAGAGACCTTCAGAGTCTCAGGTTACACCCACAGCATTCCTGAATACAGTTTCAAGGAAGCCCCCTGTTGAGATCAGTTAAGAAGACTATCACCTGTTAAGAAAACAAACAAATCAAGACTTCAAAGCTGCCCAAATCGGAAAGTGGATTACAGATAACAGCTGATACCAACCCAAGAAGACCTAGAAATAACACAACTGAAAACTGGAGGCAGACAACACCAAGCCTAGACTCAACAAACTCTACAAACAAAACACCAAAAATGAGAAGACAGAAAAGTGCAATTTAAATGAAACCTTCAGGAGATGAACTGAGTGATACGGAAATAATCAAACTTCCAGATGCAGAGTTCAAAATAATGATTGTAAGGATGCTTAGGGATCTTAGAACAACAATGGATGGTCACTACAAACACCTAAATAAAGAAATAGCAAGTATAAAAATGAATCAGTCTGAGATGACAAATAAAATATCAGAAATAAAGACCACAATGGAAGGAATTAAAAACAGGATAAATAGAGCAGAGGATCAAATCAGCAAGTTAGAGGACAACTGGAATGAAGGCATGAAAGCAGAGAAGAAAAGAGAAAAGAGACTCAAAAACGTCAGAGGAGACTCTTAGAGAGCTCTGTGACAACATGAAGAGAAATAACATCCGCATCATAGGGGTTCCTGACGAAGAAGAAAAGGAACAAGGAATAGAGATGTTGTTCAATCATATCATAGCTGAAAATTTTTCTAAATTAATGCAAGAGAAACTCTCACAAGTCCAAGAAGCAGAGAGGACTCCATTAAAGAGAAACCCAAAGAAACCTACACCAAGACACATCATAATGAAAATACCAAAGCTAAGTGATAAAGAGAAAATATTAAAAGCTGCTAGAGAAAAAAAGGCTATCACCTACAAAGGAACCACCATAAGGATGACATCCGACTTCTCAACAGAAACACTTGAGGCCAGAAGGGAATGGCAAGAAATATTCAAAGTAATGCAGAACAAGAACCTACAACCAAGACTACTTTATCCAGCAAGGCTATCCTTTAAAATCGAAGGAGAAATAAAAAGCTTTAAAGACAAAAAACAACTCAAGGAATTCATTACAACCAAACCAATGCTGCAGGAACTGTTAAGGAGCCTTTTGTAAACAGATCAAAGTGGGAAAAGAATATAGCAAAAAAAGGAATATACCTTTAAAGAAGAAAATGGCAATAAACAAATACATATCAATAATAACCTTAAATGTAAATGGATTAAATGATCCAATCAAAAGACATAGGGTAGCTGCGTGGATAAGAAAACAGGACCTATACATATGTTGTCCACAAGAGACACACCTTCGAACAAATTCAAACAGAGATTGAAGGTAAAAGGATGGAAAAAAACATTTCATGCAAACGGAAATGAAAAAAAAGCAGGGGTAGCAATACTTATATCAGACAAATTGGACTTTAAAACAAAGGATATAGTAAGAGATAAAGAAGGCCACTACATAATGATAAAGGGAGTAATCCAACAGGAAGATATAACTATTATAACTATCTATGCACCTAATATAGGAGCACCCAAATATATAAAACAGACTTTGATGAATTTAAAGGGCGAGATCAACAGCAATACTATAATAGTAGGGGATTTCAATACCCCACTAACATCACTAGATAGATAGATCCTCAAGAAAGAAAATTAACAAAGAAACAGCAGACTTACTGGAAACACTAGATCAACTCGATTGAATAGATATCTTCAGAACCTTTCACCCTAAAGCAGCAGAATATACATTCTTTTCAAGCGCTCATGGTACATTTTCTAGGATAGACCACATGTTAGGGCACAAAAGTGCTCTCAACAAATTTAAGAAGACTGAAATCATATCAAGCACTTTCTCCGATCACAATGGCATGAAACTAGAAATGAATCACAGCAGAAAAGTTCAAAAATTCTCAAACACATGGAAACTAAATAGCAGGGTGTTAAATAATGAATGGATTAAGAATGAGATCAAAGAAGAAATAAAAAAATTCCTAGAAATGAATGATAATGAGCATACAACAACTCAAAATTTATGGGACACAGCAAAAGCAGTGCTGAGAGGGAAGTTCATAGCACTACAGGCACACTTTCAGAAGCTAGAAAAAGCTCAAATAAACAACTTAACCCTGCATTTAAAAGAATTAGAAAAAAAAAACAGCAAGTAAAGCCCAAATGTAGTAGAAGAAAGGAAATAATAAAGATCAGAGCAGAAATAAATGACATAGAGGCTAAAGAAACAATACAGAGGATCAATGAAACTAGGAGCTGGTTCTTTGAAAAGGTAAACAAAATTGATGAACCTTTAAGTAGACTCACCAAGAAAAAGAGAGAGAGGACTCAAATAAATAAAATTAGAAATGAGAGAGGAGAAATAACAACTGACACAACAGAAATACAAAATATTGTAAGAAAATACTATGAAAAACTGTATGCCAAAAAACTAGACAACCTAGATGAAATGGACAAATTTCTTGAAACATACAATCTTCCAAAACTCAATCTGGAAAAATCAGAAAACAGAAACAGACCTTTGACACCAAATGAGATCAAAACAGTTATCAAAAAACTCCCAACAAAGAAAAGTCTGGGGCCCAATGGCTTCACAAGTGAATTCTACCAAATATTCAAAGAAGAATTAACTCCTATTTTTCTCAAACTATTTCAAAAAATTCAAGAAGAAGGAAGACTTCCAAGCTCCTTTTATGAGGCGAGCATAATTCTGATTCCAAAACCAGGCAAAGACAACACAAGGAAAGAAAATTATAGGCCAATATCTCTGATGAATATACATGCTAAAATCCTCAACAAAATATTAGCAAACCGGATCCAACAATATATGGAAAAAATCATACACCATGATCAAGTGAGATTTATTCTGGGGAGGCAAAGCTGGTACAATATTCATAAATCAAACGATGTGATTCATCACATAAACAAAAAGAAGGAGAAAAACCATATGATAATTTCAATAGATGCAGAAAAAGCATTTGATAAAATTGAGCACCCATTCATGATCAAAACTCTCAGCAAAGTGGGAATACAGGGAACATACCTCAACATGATAAAAGCCATCTATGAGAAACCCACAGCCAACATCATACTCAATGGGCAAAAATTAAAAGCAATACCCTTAAGATCAGGAACAAGGCAGGGGTGCCTCCTTTCACCACTCTTATTTAACATGGTTCTGGAAGTCCTAGCCACAGCAATCAGACAAGAAGAAGAAATAAAAGGCATTCAAGTTGGAAAAGAAGAAGTAAAACTATCATTATTTGCAGATGATATGATATTGTATATAGAAAACCCTAAAGTCTCAGTCAAAAAACTACTGGACCTGATAAATGAATTCAGCAAAGTGGCAGGATATAAAATCACTACTCAGAAATTAGAGGCATTTTTATACACTAACAATGAACAGTCAGAAAGAGAAATTAAGGAAACAATCCCGTTTACAATTACAACCAAAAAAAATAAAGTACCTAGGAGTAAACTTAACCAAGGAGACTAAAGACTTGTACTCAGAAAATTACAAAGCATTGATTAAAGAAATCAAGGAAGATACAAACAAGTGGAAGCATATACCGTGCTCATGGTTAGGAAGAATAAATATAATTAAAATGTTTATATTACCCAAAGCAATCTATAAATTCAATGTAATACCTATTAAAATACCAATGACATACTTCAAAGATATAGATCACATATTCCAAAAATTTATGTGGAACCAAAAGAGAACACGAGTAGCCTCAGAAATCTTAAAAAAGAAGAATAAAGTGGGAGGTATCACACTTCCTGATGTCAAGTTATACTACAAACCCGTTGTACTCAAAACAGCCTGGTACTGGCATAAGAACAGGCATATAGATCAATGGAACAGAACAGAGAACCCAGAAGTAAACCCACAGTTCTATGGACAACTGATATTTGACAAAGGAGGTAAGGAAATACAATGGAGTAAAGACAGCCTCTTTAACAAATGGTGTTGGGAAAATTGGACAGCTACCTGCAAAAAAATGAAACTAGATCACCAGCTTACACCACTCACAAAAATAAACTCAAAATGGATAAAAGACTTAAATGTAGGCCGTGAAACCATAAGCATCTTAGAAGAAAACATAGGCAGTAAGCTCTCCGACATCTCTCGGAGCAATATATTTGCTGATTTATCTCCACGGGGAAGTGAAATAAAAGACAGGATAAACAAATGGGACTATATCAAACTAAAAAGCTTTTGCACAGCTAAAGACAACAAGAACAGAATAAAAAGACAAACTACACAATGGGAGAACATATTTGACAATACGTCTGATAAAGGGTTAATAACCAAAATTTATAAAGAACTTGTAAAACTCAACACCAGGAAGACAAAAATCCAATCCAAAAATGGGCAAAAGAGATGAATAGACACTTCTCCAAAGAGGACATATGCCTTCTCCAATAGGCATATGAAAAAATGCTCAACATCACTAATCACTAGAGAAATGCAAATTAAAACCACAATGAGATATCACCTCACACCAGTCAGAATGGCGCTTATCAACAAAACAACACAGAATAAGTGCTGGCGAGGATGTGGAGAAAAGGGAACCCTCCTGCACTGCTGGTGGGAATGCAGACTGGTGCAGCCACTGTGGAGATTCCTCAAAAATCTGAAAATCGAACTGCCTTTTGACCCAGCTATCCCACTTTTAGGAATATACCCCAAGGACACCATAGAACGGCTCCAAAAGGAGAAATGCACCCCCATGTTTGCGGCAGCATTGTTCACAATAGCAAAGATCTGGAAACAGCCCAAGTGTCCGTCAGAGGACGAGTGGATTAAAAAACTTTGGTACATATATACTATGGAATACGACTCAACCATAAGACATGATGACATCGGATCATTTACAATAACATGGATGGACCTTGACAACATTATACGGAGTGATATAAGTAAATCAGAATAAAATCTAAGATGAATCCATACATAGAAGAGACATAAAAATGAGACTCAGAGACATGAACAAGAATGTGATGGCAACAGGGGTTGGGGGTGGGGGGAGGGGGGATGGGGCGAAGAAGGAGAGAGGGGTTGGGGGAGGGGAGGGGCACAAAGAAAACCAGATAGAAGGTGACAGAAGACAATTTAACTTTGGGGGAGGGGTATACAGCACAATTAAATGTCAAAATAATCTAGAGATATTTTCTCTCAACATATGTACCCTGATTTATCAATGTCACTGCATTAAATTTAATAAATAAAATAAAAAAAATAAAAAAAAGATGTGGCACATATACACTATGGAATACTACTCAGCCATAAGAAATGATGACATTGAATCATTTATAGCATAATGGTGGGATCTTGATAACATTATACAAAGTGAAATAAGTAAATCAGAAAAAAACAGGAACTGCATTATTCCATACGTAGGTAGGATATAAAAGCGAGACTATGAGACAGTGATAAGAATCTGATCATTATGGGGTGTGGGGGGAGAGGGAGAGGTAAAGTGGGAGGGGCACAAAGAAAACTAGATAGAAGGTGACAGAGGACAATCTGACTTTGGGTGATGGGTAAGCAACATTATTGATTGACAAGATTACCTGCACATGTTTTCTTTGAACATATATGTACTCTGATTTATTGTTGTCACCCTAGTAAAATTAATAAAAAAAAATAGAAGGTGAACTTCACTTCACATGATACACAAAAATCAATTTTAAACATATCAAAGACCCAAATATAATAGCTAAAACTATAAAACTCTTAGAAGAAAACAAAAGTAAATGTTTACCACCTTGGATTTGTTAGTAATGTCTTAGATATGACATTACATGTATGAGCAAAAAAGGAAAATTAGGCAAATTAGACTTGATGAAAAGTATAAACTTCTGTGCTTTAAGGATACTATCAAAAAAGTGAAAAGGCAACCCATGGAATGGAAGGAAACATTTGTGAATCATATATCTGATAAATAAGTCATATTCAGAGTGTATAATTTAAAAATATATAATGGAGATTTCCAGCAATAGTGAAGGAATCACCTGATCATGTGAAATTTCTTGCAGATAACAATTTTACAAGGTGATTTTTTTTTTGTATCAAACAGAGAGAGTCAGAGAGAGGAACAGATAGGAACAGACAGGTTGGGAGAGAAATGAGAAACATCAGTTCTTCATTGCTTAGTTGTTCATTGATTGCTTTCTCATATGTGCCTTGACCGGGGGGCAACAGCAGACCGAGCAACACCTTGCTCGAGCCAGCGACCTTGGGCTAAAGCTGGTGCGCCATGCTCAAACCAGATGAGCCCGTGCTCAAGCTGGCGGCCTCGGGGTCTCAAACCTGGGTCCTCCACATCCTGGTCCGATGCTCTATCCACTGTGCCATCGCCTGGTCAGGCTTTACAAGGTGATTTAAAAAACTCACAAAAGACATTGGAAAGTGCGCAATATCTGACAGAAGAAAAAGCACTGCAACTTTAAGGAATGAGGATTGTGAGTCTCCAGCTTTCTGGTCTGAAGACATTTCCTGACCTCCCTCCACCTCCACTCATGGCTATGTCTGAAAAAAAAAAACAGCAGTGGGAAAACACATCCTTATTGGTGATGGAAAATCAGCTGGAATTAAGCTAGAGAAGGGGAGATAGTGAGACAGACTCTCATATGTGCTCCAGCTGGGATCCACCTGGCAACCTCTGTCTTTGGCTGATGCTCAGGTATCGAACTATCTTTAGCACCTGAGGCTGATGTGCTCCAGTGGAGCACCTGGTGTCACACTGAACCAATGGAGCCACTGGCTATGGGAGGGGAAGAGGAAGAGAAGGTAGAGAGGGAGGGGTAGAGAAGCAGATGGTCACTTCTCCTGTGTGCCCTGACCAAAAATTTAATCTGGGACATCCATACACTGGGTCTGATGCTCTAACCACACAGCCAACCACCGAGTGGCAGAAGTGACCATCTGCTTCTCTCCCCCTCCCTCTCTACTTTCTCTTCCTCAGCTGGAAATTAAAAGGGTGAAAAATTGTCTATGAAAAGAATGAGACTCAAATTCCAAAGATAAATTGTACCCGAAACCTTTTGACAGCTAAATTATGCATGCTCTGGAGAAGATTCGTGAGAATCAACAAAAACAAGTAAAGACCAAAGAGAAATCTACACTTGAAATATGGAGGTATATAGAGGCAGACATGTGCATTTGGTTTAACCTTAAAAAACAATCTATTTTATTTTTTTTAACTCTAACATGGTGACATTGATCAATATGAGTACATAGGTTTCTGGTAAATATTTCTATAGCATTTAAACCAGGGGACAGGAACCTTTTTGACTGAGAGAGCCATGAACACTACATATTTTAAAATGTAATTCTGTGAGAGCCATACAATATGTTTAACACTAAATACAAGTAAATGTGTGCATTTTATGTAAGATCAACACTTTTAAAGTACAATAAGTCTCTGAATTGTTTTTAATAACGTTGTTATGCTGTTGATGACCAATGATGAATAAAGTACTTCTTATCATTAATGCAACTTCTGATGCTGCATAGTTTTGCTGATGGCTTTGTACTCTGGTTGATATGTACTGAGGTTAAGCTTCATGCAGGCATTGAGACTTCCATTCGTTAAATGTGATCATAGGTTGGTCTTTTTTTTTTTTTAAAGATACTGAACAATTCATTAAATTTTATTTTATTTAAAAAAATTTTTTTTATTCATTATAGAGAGGAGAGAGAAGAGGAGAGAGAGAGACAGAGAGAAGGGGGGAGGAGCTGGAAGCATCAACTCCCATATGTGCCTTGACCAGGCAAGCTCAGGGTTTGGAACCGGCGACTTCAGCATTTCCAGGTCGATGCTTTACCTACTGCGCCACCACAGGTCAGGCTCGTAGGTTGGTCTTAACGTTCTTTAGATGTGAGAAAGACTGCTCACATGCATACATAGAGCCAAACATTGTCAGTATAGTAATAGTCACATGCTGCAGTGTGTGGTATGTGATGGAAATCGTGTTCCAAGTTTTGACAATCAGCTGGTCTGTGGGTTGAAGTTTTTTCATTTCTTCCCACTTGTGTTTACTTGCCAACTCTGCTTGCTGTTGTGCAAGTCTTTCCAAATCTTCATTCAGTGACTTGAAATTATTAACCCACATGTCTGAGGCCTTCAGGTCAGCAGCTTGTAACTCAACATCTCTGACAGAGACACCGGAGATGTAACTCAGATTGGCACTGTCCACTGCATACTCCTGTGGATGGGTGATGAACTTAAAAAGACGAGTGCGCTCACGAAATTCTCCAAAGCATGCTTTGAATGACTGCGGGAGATTAGATGTGAAGCCCGCTAGCTGCTGGAGATCAAGATATTGAGCAGGGTCACTTGCTGTGCATGCATCTTTAAACTCTCCCAGTTTTTCAAAGTGTAGTAAACAACCTGTTTCAATGTTGGCAATGAAGAGTTCCAGCTTGTTTTCAAATGCAAACACTGCTTGTTGAAGGGATAAGACTGTATTTCCAATGCCTTGCATTTTCACATTGAGCTGGTTCAGATGTTCAGTCATGTCCACGAGATAGTAGAACTTCAGGAGCCACTCAGTGTTAGCTAACTCAGGATGCTCAACAATTTTCATTTCAAGAAAAGTTCGGATTTCGCTCAGAGAAGCTGCGAAACGGCTGAGCACCTTCCCTCTTGACAACCAATACACACTGCTGTGCAGAAGCAGACCAGGATAATTATTCCCAATTTCATCCAGCAGTGTTTTAAACTGGTGATCATTTAAAGCTCAGACAACAATAAAGTTGACCACCCGAATGAACAGCGACATCACCTGACCAAGCTGCTTGCCACACATCTGAGCACAAAGTGCCTCCTGATGTAGGATGCAGTGAAAACTTAAGATGGGTCTCTTTTCATTTTCACGAAGAAGCACTACAAATCCTCTGTTTTTCCTCACCATGCATGGAGCACCATCAGTACACAACGAAATAAGTTTATCCATTGGTAGATTTTTTTCTTTAGCGAATTCAGTGAAAGACTTGAATAAATCTTCCCCTCTTGTTGTCTCTTTCATAGGCAAAACAACAAGACTTTCTTCACGTAGTGTGTCACTGACAGCATATCTTGCAATCATGCTGAACTGGGATAAATGGCTTATGTGTGTTGATTCATTCAAAGCAAGAGAAAAGAATGGTGCTGCATTTATGTCCTTCACTTGTGTTGCCTCAATTTGATTTGCCATCATGATGGTATAATTGTGAACAGTTCTTGCAGACAGAGGCATGTCTTTTATTCATTTGATTATCTTGTCTTTATCTGAAAGTCATTAAAAAGTTCATTGGCAACATCAAGCATGAATGTTTTGGCACACTCCCCATCTGTGAATGGCTTTCTGTTTCTCACAACTGCTAAAGCACCAGCAAAGCTAGCTGAATTCCAGTCACCTTGTTGAGTCCAAACACAAAGTTGCTGCTGACTGGCTTGCACTCTGCACAGTACTCTTGACATGCTTTCTTCCTGCTGTCCCCCTGAATATTTCGATGCAAATGTAGTATGGTGTGTGTCAAAGTGCTGCTTTATATTTCACCGTTTCATTGATGCAATTTTATCATTGCATATTAGACACACTGCAGAACCTGCTCTCTCCACAAAGGCAAATTCCTCTGTCCATTCCTGCTGAAAAATATGATACTCCTCATCGTTTATTCTTTGAACCATCTTCGTCAAAAGGGTTTCTGCAATTAGCTAGCTGAGTACTTGATTAAAAGGAGGGAAGTTTACTTCCTGACTTCACAATGACCCATGTATGTTATGCATTATCCAATAAATATTTGGTGTTGTCCCGGAGGACGGCTGTGATTGGCTCCAGCCACCCACAACCATGAACATGAGCGGTAGGAAATGAATGGATTGTAATACATGAGAATGTTTTATATTTTTAACATTATTTTTTTTATTAAAGTTTTGTCTGCCAAAGAAATAAAAGGCATCCATATTGGAAAAGAAGAAGTAAAGGTATCACTTTTTGCAGATGATATGATCCTATACATCTAAAACCCCAAAGAATCCACAAAAAGACTACTAGAAACAATAAGCCAATACAGTAAAGTCGCAGGATACAAAATTAACATACAGAAGTCAATAGCCTTTCTATATGCCAACAATGAAACAATTGAGAACGAACTCAAAAGAATAATCCCCTTTACGATTGCAACAACAAAAAAATAAAATACTTAGGAATAAACATAACAAAGAATGTAAAGGACTTATATAATGAAAACTATAAACCATTGTTAAGGGAAATCAAAAAAGATACAATGAGATGGAAGAATATACCTTGTTCTTGGTTAGGAAGAATAAATATAATCAAGATGGCCATATTACCCAAAGCAATATACAAATTTAATGCAATTCCCATCAAAATTTCAATGACATTTTTTAAAGAAATAGAGCAAAAAAATCATTAAATTTATATGGAACTATAAAAAACCCCGAATAGCCAAAGCAATCCTAAAGAAAAAGAATGAACCTGGGGGCATTACAATACCAGACTTCAAACTATATTATAAGGCCACGACAATCAAAACAGCATGGTATTGGCAGAAAAATAGACACTCAGACCAATGGAACAGAACAGAAAGTCCAGAAATAAAACCACACATATATAGTCAAATAATTTTTGATAAAGGGGCCAACAACACACAATGGAGAAAAGAAAGCCTTTTCAATAAATGGTGCTGGGAAAACTGGAAAGCCACATGCAAAAGAATGAAACTGGACTACAGTTTGTCCCCCTGTACTAAAATTAACTCAAAATGGATTAAAGATCTAAACATAAGACCTGAAACAATTAAGTACATAGAAGAAGACATAGGTACTCAACTCATGGACCTGGGATTTAAAGAGCATTTTATGAATTTGACTCCAAAGGCAAGAGAAGTGAAGGCAAAAATAAATGAATGGGACTACATCAGACTAAGAAGTTTTTTCTCAGCAAGAGAAACTGATAACAAAATAAACAGAAAGCCAACTAAATGGGAAATGATATTTTCAAACAACAGCTCAGATAAGGGCCTAATATCCAAAATATACAAAGAACTCATAAAACTCATAAAACAAACAAACAATCCAATAAAAAAATGGGAAGAGGACATGAACAGACACTTCTCCCAGGAAGAAATACAAATGGCCAACAGATATATGAAAAGATGATCATCTTCTTTAGTTATTAGAGAAATGCAAATCAAAACTGCAATAAGATACCACCTCACACCTGTTAGATTAGCTATTATTAACAAGACAGGTAATAGCAAATGTTGGAGAGGCTGTGGAGAAAAAGGAACCCTCATACACTGTTGGTGGGAATGTATAGTAGTACAACCATTATGGAAGAAAGTATGGTGGTTCCTCAAAAAACTGAAAATAGAACTACGTTTTGACCCAGCAATCCCTCTACTGGGTATATACCCCCAAAACTCAGAAAGATTGACTTGTAAAGACACATGCAGCCCCATGTTCATTGCAGCATTGTTCACAGTGGCCAGGACATGGAAACAACCAAAAAGCCCTTCAATAGATGACTGGATAAAGAAGATGTGGCACATATACACTATGGAATTCTACTCAGCCATAAGAAATGATGACAGTGGATCATTTACAGCAAAATGGTGGGTTCTTGATAACATTATACTAAGTGAAATAAGTAAATCAGAAAAAACCAGGAACTGCATTATTCCATACGTAGGTGGGACATAAAAGTGAAACTAAGAGGCCTGACCTGTGGTGGCGCAGTGGGATAAAGTGTCGACCTGGAACACTGAGGTCGCCTGTTTGAAACCTTGGGCTTGCCTGGTCAAGGCACATATGGGAGTTGATGCTTCCTGCTCCTCCCCCTTCTCTCTCTCTCTGTCTCTCTCTCTCACTTCTCTCTCTCTAAAAAATCAATAAATAAAATATTAAAAAAAAGTGAAACTAAGAGACATTGATAAGAGTGTGGTGGTTATGGGGGGAGGGGGGAAAGGTAGAGGGAAAGGGGGAGGGGGAGGGGCACAATGAAAACTATCAATAGATAGAAGGTGACAGAGGACAATTTGACTTTGGGTGATGGGTATGCAACATAATTTAACGACAAGATAATCTGGACTTGTTATCTTTGAATATATGTATCCTGATTTATTGATGTCGCCCTATTAAAAAATAAAATTATTAAAAAAAAAAGATTTGTCTGCGAGCCAGATGCAGCCATCAAAAGAGCCACATCTGACTCACGAGCCATAGGTTCCCGCCCCCTGATTTAAACTATTGATTATGTTGTATACTTAGCACCCAAAGTCTAATCATTTTTCATCACCTTATATTTATCCCTCTTTACACTCCTCCGCCTTCCCCTTCTCCCCTCCCCATTCACTCAGTCCCCTTCCCCCTCCCCCATGTTCCCTTCTGTCTAGTAACCACTTCACTTTTACTTATGTCTATAAGTCCCAGTTTTATATCTCACCTATGTGTGAAATCATACACTTCTTAAGCTTTTTCTGATTTACTTGTATCATTTCATGTAATGTTCTCAAAGTCCATCTATGTTGTCATAAATGTCACTATGTCATCAGTTCTTATGGCTTTATATATGTACCACATCTTCTTTATCTAATCCTCTATTGAGGGACACTTATTTTGTTTCCATGTCTTGACCACTGTGAATAATGCTGCAATGAACATGGGCGTGCATGTGTCTTTATGTACCAATGTTTTTGAGTTTTGTGGGTAGATACCCAGTAGAGGATTGCTGAGTCATATGGCAATTCTATTCTTAATTTTTTGAGGAACCACCATACTTTCTTCCGTAGTGGTTGTACTAATTTGCATTCCCACCAGCAGTGAATGAGGATTCCTTTTTCTCCACAGCCTCTCCAACACTTGTTATTACCTGCCTTGTTGATAATAGACAATCTAACAGGTGTGAGGTGGTATCTCATTGTAGTTTTTTTTTTCTGAAGCTGGAAACGGGGAGAGACAGTCAGACAGACTCCTGCATGTGCCCAACCAGGATTCACCCGGCACGCCCACCAGGGGGCAATGCTCTGCCCACCAGGGGGCGATGCTCTGCCCCTCCAGGGCGTCGCTTTGCTGTGACCAGAGCCCCTCTAGCACCTGGGGCAGTGGCCAAGGAGCCATCCCCAGCGCCTGGGCCATCTTTGTTCCAATGGAGCCTCGGCTGTGGGAGGGGAAGAGAGAGACAGAGAGGAAGGAGAGGGGGGAGGGGTGGAGAAGCAGATGGGCGCTTCTTCTGTGTGCCCTGGCTGGGAATCGAACCCGGGACTTCTGCATGCCAGGCTGACGCCCTACCACTGAGCCAACCGGCCAGGGCCTCTCATTGTAGTTTTGATTTGCATTTCTTGAATAGTTAGAGAAGATGAGCATCTTTTCATATATCTGTTGGCTATGTGTATGTCCTCTTGGGAAAAGTGTCTGTTCAGGTTGCTTGTTTGTTGCTGAGCTTTGTGAGTTCTTTACATATTTTGGATATTAACTTTTTATTGGAGCTGTTGTTTGAAAATATCATCTCCCATTTAGTTGGCTGTCTACATGTTT
Organism: Saccopteryx bilineata; assembly: GCF_036850765.1. NCBI lineage: Eukaryota > Metazoa > Chordata > Mammalia > Chiroptera > Emballonuridae > Saccopteryx > Saccopteryx bilineata. The sequence continues at coordinate 24,607,401 of NC_089502.1, forward strand.
CGTTGTTAGTTTCTTTTGCTATGCAGAAACTTTCTTTTTAGTTTGATATAATCTCATACATTTATTTTTGCCTTTACTTCCTTTGCTGTTGGAGTCATATTCATAAATTTTTCTCTATAGCCAAGGTCCATGAGCTTAGTACCTGTGTTTTCTTCTATGTAATTTATTTATTCAGGTCTTATATTCAGGTCTTTGATCCATTTTGAATTAATTTTTGTGTAGGGTGACAAACTGTAGTCAAGATTCATTCTTTTGCATGTGGCTTTCCAATTTTCCAAGCACCATTTATTGAGGAGTCTTTCTTTTCTCCATTGTCTGTTTTTGCCTCCTTTATAGAAGATGATTTGTCCAAAAATATGTGGTCTTATTTCTGGACTCTCAATTCTATTCCACTGGTCTGTATGTCTGTTTTTCTGCCAATACCAAGCTGTTTTGATTATCATGACTCTATAATATAATTTCAAGTCAGATACAATGATACCTCTGGCTTCATTCTTTTTCCTCAGTCTTGCGTTGGCTATTGGGTTTTTTTATGACTTCATAATAACCTGGTAAATTTTGTTCTATTTCTTTCAATAATGACATTGGCATTTTGATGGGGACATTGTTTGTATATTGCTTTGGGTAATATAGCCATTTTAACTATGTTGATTCTTCCAATTCATGAACATGACATATTTTTCTATTTCATTGCATGTTTTCCAACTTCTTTCAATAATGTTTTGTAGTTTTCAGTGTATAGGCCCTCTACATTCTTTGCTAAGTTTATTCCTAGGTACTTAATTTATTTACTTTTTTTTGCAATCATAAAGGGAATTTTTTTAGTTTATTTTCTGAAGTTTCATTGTGGACATATAGAAAAGCAGTAAACTTTTGTATATTGATTTTGTATCCTGTGACTTTACTACATTGGTTTATTGTTTTTAATAGTTTTTTGGTGAAGTCTTTGGAATTTTCTATATACAAGATTATGTTATCTATAAAAAGTGAAACCTTTACTTCTTCTTTCCTGATATGGATTCCTTTTATTTCTTTCTCTTGCCTGATCGCTCTGGTGAAAACTTCCAGAATTATGTTGAATAAGAGTGGATAGAGTGGGCAGCCTTGTCTTGTTTCTGATTTTAGAGAAAAAGCCTTTATTTTTTTCCCTTTTAGTATGGTTTTAGCTGATGGTTTGTCATTTATAGCCTTTATTATGTTGAGGTACTTTCCTTGTATTCCAATTTTATTGACTATTTTAAACACAAAAAGATGCAAAAAACAAAACATGTAATGATAGAAGTAGCATTGCTTTATGTTTTTGCAAATCTCTTTAATGTCTGCCATAATAGAAGAAAACTAGTTTCTATCTACTTCTGCAATTACTTTTCTGTGATATACTGTTCTGATTTAAATATAAGAAGAAAATTCTATCTCAGACATATTATGTTGCTAGAAGAAGCAGGAGTATTTCATTGGGCATTTCAGATAATTGTGGATATACCTTGACACCAAAATTTTACAAGTGGAAGTTTCTTAGAGGTTAGTGCCAATATGGAATTTGACATCATATCAATGAACTTTTTGTTTTCATACATGAAAAATTTATTAGTATATCCTTAGTTTGAATAGACTTTTTCATTATCAAATGATTTTGGAGCATCATGCATTGATCATTTGAAAAAATACTGCTTCACTGAGTTATGCAGATCATCTAAATATTGATATATTTCAGGAAACAATATAAAAATATCACATTTGTTACAATAACAATTGCTCTCCTTGGGACAGTACTTATGTTTTGAAAAGCTGTGAAGCTTTTGCTGGCAAATACAGGTTTCCTATAATTTTAATATTTACTTGAAAACTTGAATTTTATAATTGGCAAAACATACTGTCAGTTGTTTTCCTTGAAGTGACAAGCACACTTAATTAATTTTAGAGGGAAATGCCTGCGAAGAACCCAAGTCTGATAACCAATGTTTGTCTGTCATTAATTCTTTTAAGCAAAAATAGTGTTTTGTGAGAAATATTGCTTTAAATCACACAATTAAAAAATCTCAATGTAATTGCTAAAAAAATAGAACAAAGACATCACCATATTTGTATGGAATCATAAAAGACTCCAAACAGCCCAAGAATCCTGAGAAAAAAAATGAAGCAGGAGGTATCATAGTACCTGACTTCAAATTATACTACAGAGCTACAATAATCAAAACAACATACTGGTACTAAACTAAGAGGACTCTTCAACCAAGGAACACTGAAGAAGCCACACCAAGACTGGTAGGAAAAGCAGAAACGTGGAGAGGGCTTCCCAGCTCCCCAGAGTGAACAGCAGCCAGGAGAGACTTGCGTGGTGGGAAGTGAGTTTAGCAGAGAGGGGAGGGTCCTGAATACCAGAAACAAAGCCCCAGCCTGCAGCCTCAGAGCCCAGAAGAGGCGTAAAAACAGTATTTAGCTGGAAACACGTCAGGATACTGTTTGTGAGAAAGAGTCTGATTTCTCAGACCCAGGATTCTTCTTAAAGGGACCACGCAGAAAACTTCTCTCACAACCACTCACCTGGGGCTCCGAGGGACGGGGAGAGAGAAGAGTACCGGAGTAGCAGGAAGAGAGTGTAATCTAGGAGGTACAGGGAGAAACATTTTGGGAGACAGCCACCTTAACCCCTAGGACGAGTCACTCCCCAAATCTGAAGTGAATATTTTCTCCAGAAACAGCAATACCAGAAAAAGCAGGACACCAGCCAAAGAAGCTCTCCTGCGGCACTCTGAGCAGAGTCACTTAGAAGGAAGGAGCTTTATGGTCTACAGTAGTGACTGTTAGGGTCTGAGCTGCAGTGCCCACACCCACGTGGCTGAGGGCTCCCCTGAGGGCAGGTGGCAGCGGGACGCGGAGTCACAGTTTTATCGGGAGGGGCAGAAGCCTGATGGCCACCGCTGGGCTCATGTGTGAGCTCAGTATTGCCCGGCTAAGGAGGAGTAGGCATGCAAAAGCAGTCAAGCCCAGCTGCCACAGCCTGCAATCCAGTCTGTGGGAGAAGGGCGGGAACCCTGGAAGGGGTGGAGACTAGCCTTTGAGCAAGGGTCCAGGAGCACAGCCTTGCCCCACCCGTGGAACCAAGGCTTGTGGCCTGACTTGGGAGCTGGCTCCTCCTGCAGACGTGGAGCCAAAAGCCCAGAACAGGTGGAGTTCCGCTACTGAGCTGAATGTGGGCACTAAGTCCTGCCTGGCTAATAGAGCCAAGGTTAGCAGCCGTTCCATGAGCGGGCTCTTCTTGCAAGGGCGGGGCGAAAGCCTGGAAACAGGCAGAGACCCGCAGCTGAGCAGAGCAAAGGTGCTCGCCACTGCCCTCAGGGCCGAGCATAATGCCACACACTGGGGCGGGGCAAAGGCCAAGGCCACCAAGGCTTGTTCAGCCGAGCACGTGATCACAGCCACTCCCATGAAGGAGAGGTGGAAACCACAGCAACAGCCCCAGTGGGCAGGCACAAGCAATGTCCAAACCCAAAACCATAGGCAGCAACAGAAGAGGGGTTGGCGGGCCTGCAGACAGACCATACCTAGGGAAAAGAGGCCACACTCAGTGGACTCCAGTGGCCAAGACCTTCTTTAAAGAGAAGATGAGAAGGCAGAGAAATGCAACACAAATGAATCAAGAGAAATCCCAAGAAAAGGACCTGAATGAATCAGATATAACCAAATTACCAGATGCAGAGTTTAAAATAACGATTGCAAGGATGCTCAAAGATATTAGAACAACAATAGATGGTCATTACGAACACCTAAATAAAGAGATAGCAAATATAAAAAAGGACATTGAAATAATAAAAAAGAATCAGTCAGAAACGACAAATACAATATCTGAAATAAAGAACACAATGGAAGGAATTAAAAGCAGGATGGATGAAGTGGAAAATCGAATCAGCAAGTTAGAAGACATGATAAATAAAGGCATGGAAGTAGAGCAGAAAAAAGAAAAGAGATTCAAAAAGTCTGAGGAAATTCTAAGAGAGTTCTGTGACAACATGAAGAGAAATAATATCCGCATGATAGGGGTTCCTGAAGAAGAAGAGAAAGAACAAGTGATAGAGGCTTTGTTCAAGCATATCATAGCTGAAAATTTCCCTCAATTAATGCAGGAAGCCCTGGCCGGTTGGCTCAGTGGTAGAGCGTCAACCTGGCATATGGAAGTCCCGGGTTCGATTCACAGCCAGGGCACACAGGAGAGGTGCCCATCTGCTTCTCCACCCCTCCGTCTCTCCTCCCTCTCTGTATCTCTCTTCCCCTCCCGCAGCCAAGGCTCCACTGGAGCAAAAGATGGCCCGGGCGCTGGGCATGGCTCTTGGCCTCTTCCCCAGGCACTAGAGTGGCTCTGGTCACGACAGAGCGATGCCCCAGATGGGCAGAGCATCACCCCCTTGTGGGCGTGCTAGGTGGATCCCGGTTAGGCACATATGGAAGTCTGTTTGACTGCCTCCCCATTTTCAGCTTCAGAAAAATACAAAAAAAAAAAAATTAAAGCAGGAAAACATCTCACATGTTCAGGAAGCACAGAGAACTCCATTAAAGAGAAACCAATAGAAATCAACACCAAGACACATCTTAATTAAAATACCAAAGCTAAGTGATAAAGAGAAAATATGAAAAGCTGCTAGAGATAAAAAGGCTATCACCTACAAAGGAGCATCCATAAGGATGACTTCTGACTTCTCAACAGAAACACTTGAGGTCAGAAGGCAATGGCAAGAAATATTCAAAGTAATGCAGAACAAGAGCCTACAGCCAAGACTAATTTATAAAGCAAAGCTATCGTTTAAAATTGAAGGAGAAGTAAAAAGCTTTAAAGACAAAAAAAACTCAAGGAATTCTCTATAACCAAACCAAGGCTGCAAGAAATGCTAAGGGACCTGTTGTAATCAGATCAAAGGGTAAAAGAATATAGCAAAAGAGGAATACAGTTTAAAAAAATAAAATGGCAATAAACAATTAGATATCAATAATAACCTTAAATGTAAATGAATTAAATGATCCAATCAAAAGACATAGGGTAGCTCCGTGGATGAAAAAACAGGACACATACATATGCTGTCTACAAGAGACACATCTTAAATCAAAAGATGCACATAGACTGAAGATAAAAGGATGGAAAAAAATATTTCATGCAAATGAAAATGAAAAAAAAGCTGGGGTAGCAATACTTATATCAGACAAAATGGGCTTTAAAACAAAGGCTATAGTTAGGGATAAAGAAGACCACTACATAATGATAAAGGGAGCAATCTAACAGGAAGATATAACTATTATAAATACCTATGCACCTAATATAGGAGCACCTAAATATATAAAGCAGACTTTGATGAATTTAAAGAGTGAGATCAACAGCAACACTATAATAGTAGGGGATTTCAATACCCCATTAACATCATTAGATAGATCCTCAAGAAAGAAAATTAACAAAGAAACAGCAGACTTAAAGGACATATTAGATCATCTCGATTTAATAGATATCTTCAGAACCTTTCACCCTAAAGCAGCAGAATATACAGTCTTTTCAATCGCTCATGGTACATTCTCTAGAATAGACCACATGTTAGGGCACAAAAGAAGTCTCAACAAATTTAAGAAGATTGAAATCATATTGAGCACTTTCTCTGATCAAAATGGCATGAAACTAAAAATCAACCACAATAGAAAAATTAAAAAATACTCAAACACTTGGAAACTAAAGAGCATGTTATTAAATAATGAATGGGTAAACAATGAGATCAAAGAAGAAATTAAAATATTCCTAGAAACAAATGATAATGAGCATACATCAACTCAAAATTTATGGGACACAGCTAAAGCAGTCCTGAGTGGGAAGTTCATAGTATTACAGGCATACCTCAAGAAGCTAGAAAAAGCTCAAATAAACAATTTGACCCTACATCTAAAAGAACTAGAAAAAGAACAGCAAGTAAAGCCCAAATGTAGTAGAAGGATGGAAATAATAAATATCAGAGCAGAAATAAATGACATAGAGGCTAAAGAAACAATACAGAGGATCAATGAAACCAGGAGCTGGTTCTTTGAAAAGGTAAACAAGATCGATGAACCTTTAACCAGACTCACCAAGAAAAAAAGAGAGAGGACTCAAATAAATAAAATTAGAAATGAGAGTGGAGAAATAAAAACTGACACAACAGAAATACAAAATATTATAAGAAAATACTATGAAGAACTGTATGCCAGAAAACTAGACAACCTAGATGAAATGGACAAATTCCTTGAAACATATAATCTTCCAAAAATTAATCTGGAAGAAGCAGAAAACCTAAACAGACCAATTACAACAAATGAGATTGAAACAGTTATCAAGAAACTCCCCCCCCAAAAAACTCTTGAGCCTGATGGCTTCACAAGTGAATTCTACCCAATATCCTAAGAAGAACTAACTCCTATCCTTCTCAAGCTATTTCAAAAAATTCAAGAGGAAGGAAGATTTCCAAGCTCCTTTTATGAGGCAAGCATAATTCTGATTCCAAAACCAAGCAAAGACAACACAAAGAAAGAAAATTATAGGCCAATATCCCTGATGAATTTAGATGCTAAAATCCTCAACAAAATATTAGCAAACTGGATCAATATATGAAAAAATCACACACCAGGGTCTAGTGGGATTTATTCTTGGGAGGCAAGGCTGGTACAAATATTTGCAAATCAATCAATGTGATTCATCACATAAACAAAAGGAAGGAGAAAAACCACATGATAATTTCAATAGATGCAGAAAAAGCATTTGATAAAATCCAGCACCCATTCATGATCAAAACTCTCAGCAAAGTGGGAATACAGGGAACATACCTCAACATGATAAAGGCCATTTATGACAAACCCACAGCCAACATCATACTCAATGGGCAAAATTAAAAGCAATCCCCTTAAGATCAGGAACAAAGCAGGGGTGCCCCCTTTCACCACTCTTATTCAACATAGTTCTGGAAGTTCTAGCCACAGCTAACAGATGAGAAGAAGAAATAAAAGGCATCCAAATTGGAAAAGAAGAAGTAAAACTATTAGTATTTGCAGAAGATATGATATTGTATATAGAAAACCCTAAAGTCGCAGTTAAAAAACTACTAGACCTGACAAATGAATTCAGCAAGGTGGCAGAATATAAAATCAAAATTCAGAATTCAGAGGCATTTTTATACACTAATAATGAACTGTCAGAAAGAGAAATTAAGGAATCAATCCCCTTTACCATTGCAACCAAAAAAAATAATAAAGTACCTAGGAATAAATTTAACCAGGGAGATTAAAGACTTGTACTCGGAAAATTATAAAACATTGATACAGGCAATCAGGGAAGATACAAACAAGTAGAGGCATATACCATGCTCATGGTTAGGAAGAATAAATATCATTAAAATGTTCATATTACCCAAAGCAATCTATAAATTCAATGCAATACCAATGAAAATACCAATGATATACTTTAAGGATATAGAACACATATTTCAAAAATTTATATGGAACCAAAAGAGAACACAAGTAGCCTCAGCAATCTTGAAAAGGAAGAATAAAGTGGGAGGTATCACAGTTCTGGATATCAAGTTATAGTATAAGGCCATTGTACTCAAAACAGCCTGGTACTGGCATAAGTATTGGCATATAGATCAATAGAACAGAACTGAGAACTCAGAAATAAACCCACACACCTTTATGGAGAATTGATATTTGACCAAGGAGGTAAGAGCATACATTGGAGTAAAGACAGCCTCTTCAACAAATAGTGTTGGGAAAATTGGACAGCTACCTGCAAAAAAAATGAAACTAGACCACCATCTTACACTATTTACAAAAATAAACTCAAAATGGATAAAAGACTTAAATGTAAGCCATAAAACCATAAGTATCTTACAAGAAAACATAGGCAGTAAGCTCTCTGACATCTCTAGCAGCAATATATTTGTTGATTTGTCTCCACAGGCAAGTGACATAAAAGACAGAATAAACAAATGGGACTTTATCAAACTAAAAAGCTTTTGCACAGCTAAAGACAATAAGAACAGAATTAAAAGACAAACTACACAATGGGAGAATATATTTGACAATACGTCTGATAAGGGGTTAATAACCAAAATTTATAAAGAACTTGTAAAACTTAATACCAGGAAGACAAACAATCCAATCCAAAAATGGGCAAAAGAAGTGAATAGGCACTTCTCCAAAGAGGCCATACAGATGGCCAATAGGCATATGAAAAAATGTTCAACATCACTAATGATTAGAGAAATGCAAATTAAAACCACAATGAGATATTACCTGACACCAGTCAGAATGGCGCTCATCAATAAAACAACACAGAATAAGTGCTGACGAGGATGTGGAAAAAAGGGAACCCTCCTGCACTGCTGGTTGGTGCAGCCACTGTGGAAAACAGTATGGAGATTCCTCATAAATTAAAAATCAAACTGCCTTTTGACCCAGCTGTACCACTGTTAGGAATATACCCCAAGAACACCATAGCACTGTTTGAAAAGAAGAAATACACCCCCATGTTTATGGCAGCATTGTTCACAGTAGCAAAGATCTGGAAACAGCCCAAGTGTCCGGCAGAGGATGAGTGGATTAAAAAGCTTTGGTATATATATACTATGGAATACTACTCAGCCATAAGAAATGATGACATAGGATCTTTTACAACAACATGGATGGACCTTGATAACATTATACTGAGCGAAATAAGTAAATCAGAAAAAGCTAAGAACTATATGATTCCATACATAGGTGGGACATAGTAATGAAACTCAGAGACATGGACAACAGTGTTGGGGTTACAGGGTGGGGAGGAGGAGAGGGAGGTGGTTGGGGGCGGCAGGGGCACAGAGAAAACCAGTTAGAAGGAGACGGAAGGCAATTTTATCAATATCTCCCATTAAAATTAATCAAAATAAATTTGTCTCATGGCTAATTCAGGCAGTTAGAAGAATAGTATAAGGATGGTAATTCTGCTTCTCAGACCACATCCTGCAAAAATTGGTGATTTGGCTTCTCTGATTTTGCCAATGGGATTTTAAAAAATAGGTCAAGAACGCCCTGAAATGGAACTAACAATACATGAGCATAAATTTAAAGGACTTTTAGATACTGGAGCTGATGTATCTGTTATTGCTAAGCTACATTGGCCTCCTGCCTGGCCCACTCATGCAGCAGCCACAGAATTACAAGGTATAGGGTAGAGTAAATCCCCCCAACAAAGTTCTAGTTTTCTACATTGGAAAGATTAAGAAGGTCATTCTGGATTTTTTAAGCCTTATGTGCTCCCTGGATAGCTAGTTAATTTGTGGGGTAGAGATGCTTTGAAAAATATGGGAGTGTTGCTTGTCAGTCCTAATGGTTTAGTCAGTACTCAGATGCTTAACCAGGGATTTTTGCCCAGCAAGGGCCTAGGGAAAGAACAGCAAGGGATTCTCACCCCCATAGAAGTGGCACCCAATACCAGAAGGTGTGGATTAGGATATCAAAATTTAGCATAGGGGCCTCAGTAGCTCCTGCTACCTCAATAATGCATTGTGCAGACCCAATTACTTGGAAATCAGATAATCCTATATGGGTAGACCAATGGCCCCTTTCTCAGGAGAAACTTAGGGCAGCTGCCCGATTGGTACAAGAGCAGCTACAGCTTGGGCACATTGAACCATCTAATAGCCCATGGAATACACTTCCGTATTTTGATCTTGTTGCCTCCTGGATTATCAAGGCATAGGCGACCCTTACAGCTTATAGGTTTTGAGCCTCAAAATTATTGTTGTTCCTTTTTTCAAAGGATCAACAGCAATGGCTCTGGGAAACTTCCACTAAATTGCAAATCGCTCTTGCAAATCAATGGACAACTTCATACTGAAACTGTCAACTTAAAATTAGCTCAAAGACTAGAATTACATGCCATTATCATGGCTTTTCAGCATTTGCCATTTTCCCCCTTTAATCTATATACAGACAGCAAATTTTTACTTATGGTGTTTCCACTATAAAGACTGCTGTCTTAGGGACAAATGCTGTTGAACTATTTCAGCAGTTCCTCCTTCTTCAAAGACTTGTATGTCAACATAGAGCTCCATGTTTTATAGGACATACTCGAGCTCACTCCATGCTCCCTGGAGCTTTACCACAAGGGAATGCCCTTGTTGATCAAGCTACCCAAAAGAACATTATTTGGAGCAACCACGACAGATCAAGCAATTCAGTCTCATACTATTCATCACCAGAACGATGCAGCCCTGTGTAAACAGTTTCAACATTCTCGGGAAGCAGCACAGCAGATTGGGAAATCCTGTCCAAGGTGTCCTATGCTACAATCTGTCCCTTAATTTGGAGTTAACCCTCAAGGACCCCTACCAGGACAATTTTGGCAAATGGATGTTACTCATATACCTTCCTTTGGTGAACAGTCCTATGTCCACGTTACAGTGGATATATATTCTGGATTTAAAGTAACCTCTGTCAGAACAGGAGAGACTGCTAAGCATGTTATAGCTCATTGTCTGTATGCATTGTTCTATTATTGGATTCCCTAAACTGGTTAAACTGACAATGCTCCTGCATATGGAGCAAAAGCATTTACTGTATTTTGTCAAACCTTTCGAATTATGGGTATTTCTTACAATCTTTAAAGTCAAGGTATTAAAGTGTATCCAGCAAATATTTTAAGGTCAATTTAAAAAAATTTAGAAGGGGGGAGTCATATCTTGGAACTCCTTTGGGTCTACCATATCATGCTTTTTACTTAAAAAAATTTAAATTTCTTTTGAATGTTGATGAACAGGAGACACCAAGTCTTCTTTTGCTGCAAACTTGTACCTTCTTTCATTTGATCCAGCTAATAACATTGTTTTGTCTTTTTCCATATATCTCCAGATATATGGAAAATGTTTATATAGGCGGATGGGGATCCTCAAACCCCTCAGTGAGATCTTCTGAGCATGGCTTTTAAGATGCCAAGAGGCAGAAAAAGCCCAATAGAGATCAGGTGAACTACCAGCTTTTAGGATATGCCCTTAAAGGCTCCAACACCCCAAAGAGGTCTCATAGGATGCCATCTGGGTCCTGCTTCAATAGTGGAAAGGAAGGTCATTGAGCTAAAGCCTGCCAGACTTTCATGCCTCTGCTGTGAGGAAACAGGGACACTGGAAGATAGGCTTCCCCCTTGCTCCTCTAAGGGAGGGTTCAGTCTCTTCCAGCCCTGCTCCAGCCACCTATGACCTAACCTTGCCCAGAATGCTGGGGTTTGCCAATGAAGGCTGAAGGTGCCCAGGGCTGTCGGCCCCATCTACAACACTGTTGACGAGCCTAGGATATTTATTCCAAGAAGCAGGTAAACTGATCTCATTTGCACAAGGGCCACTTAACTATGTCTTGCCTGAATAGGCAGGTTTTTTATTCTTCCCTTGAAGATCTCTGTTGTGGGTGTTGATAGTCCTATTTTCTGCTGCTTTGTTTAATATATAGTGTTTCCTTTATTCCTCCTACCTCAATGCCCCACTCATATTTCAGGCTGGGACCTACCCCTAATTTAGAGCTCTCTTTCCCCCTTTTGCCAACTTCTATTATGAATCTACCTTTGCCACCCAGCTTAGTGTATCCCAAGGTTCTCTTTACCACGCCACAGTCACAGAGCTCCAGGGAAAAGCAACCTGTTCTCATCTCTCCAGGCAGAGGAGAACAGAAGCTCCATCTCCACACATGCTTCAGATGGCCTTTCCAGTCTACCTGAGTCATTACTAGCTTGAAGCAGTGGTCATTGGGACTTGGACGTGAGTTGCAAAGTATAGAATTGTGACAACAATTCCAGTGCCCTGCGTTCTTTTCCTGGATTTGGACTTTTCTTGGACTCCTGCTCCTTGTGACAGCTCCTAACAGACTGAACTGGGGTTGGGTTGCATTTTTCAGGGATTTGGCATGGTGATGGTGCCAACTTGGACTTGGTGAACATGTTAAGGACACTACTCTTTTATGGATTCTTGCTGTATTGGCCAAGAGTTTGCTTAAAGGCTTTAATCACTGTAAAAAAAAATTAGAAGACTGGATAAAGAAGATGTAGCACATATACAGCATGGTATACTATTCAGCCATAAGAAATGATGACATTGGAACATTTACAACAAAATGGTGGGATCTTGATAACATTATACGGAGTAAAATAAGTAAATCAGAAAAAACCAAGAACTGCAGGATTCCATACATTGGTGAGACATAAAAACGAGACTGAGAGACATGGACAAGAGTGTGGTGGTTACAGGGTGTGGGGGTAGGGAAGGAGGGGAAGGGGGAGGGGCACAAAGAAAACTAGATAGACGGTGATGGAGGACAATCTGACTTTGGGTGATATGTATGCAACATAATTAAATGACAAGATAACCTGGACATGTTTTCTTTGAATATTTGTACCCTGATTTATTAATGTCACCCCATTAAAATTCATAAAAATTTATTCATAAAAAAACAAAAACAAAACAACAACATAGTATTGGCAGAAAAATGGACAGACAGACCAGTGGAACAGAATCAAGAGCTCAGAAATAAAACCACATATATATGGACAAATAATCTTTATCAAAGGAGCCATAAACACACAATGGAAAAAAGCAAGGCTCTTTATTAAGTAGTGCTGGGAAAACTGGAAAGCCACATGCAAAGAGATGAAACTTGATTAGTTTGTCCCTATGCACAAAAATTAATTCAAAATGGATCAAAGATCTAAATATAAGACCTGAATCAATAAATTACATAGAAGAAAACATAGGTGCTAAACTTACGAACTTGGCCATAGAAGATATTTTATGAATTTGACCACAAGGTCAAGAAAATTAGAGGCAAAAATAAATGAATGGGACTATATCAAACTAAAAAGCTTCTGCACAGCAAAAGAAACTGACAACAAAACAAATAGGCAGCCAACCAAATGGAAGATGATATTCACAAACAATAGCTCTGAAAAGGGGTTAATATCTAAAATATATACGAACTCACAAAGTTCACCAACAATCAAGCAAACAATCCAATTAAAAAGTGGGGAGAAGACCTGAACAGACAATTCTGTAATAAAGACATAGAAACAATGAATAGTTATATGAAAAGATGCTCATCCTCCCTAGCTATTAGAGAAATGCAAATCCAAAGTTCAATAAGATACCATCTCACACCTGTTAGATTATCTATTATCAACAAGTCTGGTAATAACAAGTAATGGAGAGATTGTGGAGAAAAATGAACCCCCATTTACTGCTGGTGGGAATGTAAACTGGCACAGCCATTATGGAAGACAGGATGGCAGTTCCTCCAAAAATTAAGTATAGAGCTATGATATAACCTAGTAATATATGTACTGTGTATCTTCCCCCAAAATTCAACAACATTGGTACGTAAAGATACATGCATCCCCATGTTCATTGCAGCATTATTCACAGTGGCCAAGACATGGAAATAACCAAAGTGTCTGTCGATAGAGGGTTAGATAAAGATGTGGTACATCTATACAGTGAAATACTACTCAGCCATAAGAAATGATGACACATCGCCATTTATGACCTCATGGATGGAACTTGGGAACATTATACTGAGTGAAATAAATAAATCAGAAAAAGTTAAAAACTGTATGATGTCACACACAGGTAGGATATAAAACTGAGACTCATGGACATAGATAAAATTGAAGTGGTTACCAGGGGAAGGAGGTATAGGGAGGGAAGTGAAGAGGGACAAATATAGGGGGACAGTAAATGATTTGACTTTGGGTAATGGGCACAAAGAGAATCAGCAATTCAAATACTATAAAGATGTTTACTTTAAATCTGTCAATTCTTTTTCTTTTCTTTTTTTTTTTTTTTTACAGATTTTACAGAGAGAAGAAGGGAAGGGAGAACAAGAAGTATCAACTCAGAGTGGCTTCATTTTAGTTGTTCATTGCTTGCTGTTGTATGAGCCTTGACCGGGCAAGGCCAGGGATTCAAACTGGCTACAACAGCATTCCAGGTCGATGCTTTATTCACTGCACCTCTACAAGCCAGGAAAAACCTATGTATTTTTTTTTTGAGAAAGAGAGAGAGAGAAGGAAGGAGATAGAGAGAGGGAGATACAGGAGAGGAGAGATCGGAAGCATTAACTCGTAGTTGGGGCCCTTTAGTTGTTCACTGAATTGCTTCTCATACATGCCTTGACCTGAGGAGCTCCAGCTGAGCCAGTGATGCTGGGCTCAAGCTAGAGACCTTGAGCTTCAAGCCAGTGACCTTTGGGTTCAAGCCACTGACAATGAGAGCATGTCAATGAGCCTGCGCTCAAGCTGAGTACCCCATGTTAAAGCTAGTGTGCCTGTGCTCAAGCCAAATGAGCCTGTACTTAAGCTGGTGCCCTGGGGTTTCAAACCTGGGACCTCAGTGTCCCAGTTTAATGTTCTATCTACTGTGCCACCATTGGTCAAGTGAAAACTATGTATTCTTATTGATCAATGTTACCCCATTAAATTTAATTTTTAAATAAAAAGAAAAAAGGTGAAAAAAATTGCACAAGTACTTTGTCTTTGAGGCAATTATACTTCAGGATGCAGAAGTGCTTTATGTATATTTCCCACTTTGTCATAAAAAATTAAAAAAACCATATACTCAAAGGTCAGTGTTTATAACATTAATGAAAATTTCAGCTTGACCAGGTGGTGGCACAGTAGATAAAGCATTGACCTAGTAGGCTGGGGACAGAGGGTCAAGGTCCCAACATTTCCAGCTTGAGCATGGGCTTACCAGCTTGAGCATGACGTTGCGGCTTGAGGGTGGGGTCGTAGATATGACCCTATGGTCTTTGGCTTTAGCCCAGGATCACGTGCTTGAACAAGGAATCACTGGTTTGGCTGGAGCCCCCTCCAACAAGGCACATATGTGAAGCAATCAATGAACAACTAAGGTGCCACAACTATGAGTCGATACTTCTCATCTCTTTCTATCCCTGTCTGTTTCTCTCTCTCTTGCTTAAAATTTCTTTTCACTGCTCCTCCAAAGACATTCTTAAGTGCAACTGGCATTGGGTTTTTGTTTTTTTTATCTTACTGCATGTAGTGGTGAACACAATGACTAATAGTACTATTTGTCTATTTGGTGGTTCTTCCTAGTTTTCCAGGGCTGCTGTAACAGATTTAGTAATTTAAAACCACACTCATTTATTCTCTGGAAATTTTGGGAACTCAGAAATCTAAAATCAGTTTTATGAGCTAAAATGGGGTTAGCAGGGCTACACTCCTTTCAGAAGTTCTAGGGAAAAATTCGTTTCCGTGCTTTTCCTAGCTTCTAGAGCTGTGTTCCTTCATTTTTTGGATTATATCTTTTTCACGCATCCTCAAAGCCAGGAGTGTCACATCTTGTTTTAGCCATTATATTGCCTTCTTCTCCTGTTCAGATTTCCCTCTGTCTCTGTTATGACCATCATAAAGAAATAAGGAGCACCCACCCCAAAATTACTTAGGACGTCAAGACTGATAATGCAGGTGCAGGCCAATTGGCTTGGTGATAGAGCATTGGCTGGCATGTGGTTTGATTCCTGGTCAGGGCTCACAGGAGAAGCGACCATCTGCTTCTCCACCACTCACCCTTCCTCCTCTCTCTCTCTCTCTCTCTCTCTCCTCTCTCTCTCTCTCTTCCACTGCCGCTTCCATGGCTCAATTGGTGCTAGTGAGTAGGTCTTGGGTGGTTAAGATGACTGGTGGTCTCCACCTCAACTGCTAAAAAGAAATTGCTTGGTTGCTGAGCAACAGAGCAATAGCCCCAGATAGGCAGAACATTGCTCCCTAGCGGGTTTGCCAAGTGGATCTTGGTCAGGGTGAATGGCGGAATCTTTCTCTCTGCCTCCCCTCCTCTCTCTCTCACACACACATAAAAGAATAATAATACCACAACACACCCACAAGAAAGGTATGCGAAGCTTCATTACTTACAGGATTGAGGCTTTCCTGGGGAGAGCAGGGCAAGTCTCCCAAGTATGTCTGAAATTGACTTGAGAGAGCAAGGAAAGGAGACTAGCTCAAGTTTTTTCCCTGAAAAAATCTTTATTATATCCATTTGGTCCAGTGCCTGGGAGAAGGTTCCAGAGTGGTTTAAAGGAAGCCTACTGTTTTCAGGGAGAGGCTCAGGCAAAAGCCAGATATCAGGGGAATGAGGGTGTTCCTAAAAACCTTTGGGCTCCAAAGGTTCCTAGTCTTACTTTAGAGTGAGCCTTTTGAAGAGATACTCACCCAGCCCAGCTTGGGGGCGACCAGCTGTAGAGGTTGGTCAGGTGGTCACCCACCTTCTTGATGAATTTCACCTGCTGATCCAAGAAGTGGCTATCTAGGAAGTCACAGAGATGAGGGTCTGTGTGGGTAGACCCCAGGGCATGCAGATCCAAAAGAGCCTGGCTCAGGTTCTTTTCCATGGCCACGGCAGCTTCCATGGCATCCTGAGTCTACCACACTTATCTTGGGAAGGCCTCAGCACATCCTGGAAGAGAATGTGGCCACTGCATAGGTTTTGCATAGTATGTATGTATGTATGTATGTATGTATTTTGAAATTAAGTTTAATGGGGTGACATTGATCAAAAAGAATGCATAGGTTTCCTGTGAACATCTCTAGCATTTCAACTGTTGGTTGCATTGTGTGATCACCTCCCAAAGTCAAATTATTTTCTGTTGCTGTATATTTGTCCCTTTTTTCTCTCCTCCCTCCACCCTTCCCCTGGGTTTTGCATCTTTAAGAGATGTTGAGTTTCCTGTGAAAAAAAGTGGCCCACACCCTCCAGAGCAAAATTGTATGGTCAAATTAGAAGCCCAGAGAGAGGTAGGTGTAGGAGTCCCGCAGATGTAGTTTGACTGGGAGGCTGATGGCAGCTTCCACTTTGGTGAAATAATTCTGACGAATTTGGGAGCTCATGATTGTTCAGCAAAAAAGGAGTTAAAGGTCAAAACAGTGTTTGCTGGTCTCAGAGGCTGAGTATGGCTGAGGTGGTTTTGAAGGTGGTGACTGGAGAAGAGGTTGGAGGGTAGTCAGAGGCTGGAAGAAGGGGATCCCTGGGTTTGTTCTGTCTAAACACTGTTTAACCAAGGGACAGATCTAGGGGACTACCAAGGGCACTGTGACTTAAGTTTTTTAATTAATGACATTGAGTATCCCATATTTGTCTATTCTGTTTGAGGTGCTATCAAAATATCTCCATCATATACTGTATTTTTAGGGCCTTTGGAGGTCACTGGTTTGAACAGTTATAATAATAAACAAATTTTTAAAGTGTGGGTGTCAGTGGTTGAATGAGAGGTTTGAGTTATCTGAATTTGATTTAAACTCTGTCATTTACTAGCTGGACAGGTTATTTAACCTTTTAAACCTCAGATTCCTCATCTGAATAAGGGGTATGATAATACTGTCTACTTTTGATTCATTCATTGAATAAATATTTATTGAGTCATCATGTTTTAACCACTGGGGACATACCAGTGTAAAAAACAGTGAAAAGGCCCTGGCCAGTTGGCTCAGTGGTAGAGCATCGGCCTGGCATGCAGGAATCCCGGGTTCGATTCCAGACCAGGGCACACAGGAGAAGCGCCCACCTGCTTCTCCACCCCTCACCCCCTCCTTCCTCTCTGTCTCTCTCTTCCCCTCCCGCAGCTGAGGCTCCATTGGAGCAAAGTTGACCCGGGCGCTGGGGATGGCTCTGTGGCACTAGAATGGCTCTGGTTGAAACAGAGCAATGCCCTGGATGGGCAGAGCATCGCCCCCTTGTGGGCATGCCGGGTGGATCCCGGTCGGGTGCATGTGGGAGTCTGTCTGATGGCCTCCTTGTTTCCAACTTCAGAAAATACAAAAAAAAAAACCCAAAACAAAACAATAACAACAACAACAACAAAAACCAGTGAAAATATTCATGTTCTTATGTATGCTATAAGGGTGTAGTAAGGATTAAAAGAGATAATGATGATGTATTCACAGTGTTTGGCACTGTACCTGACACATAAGAAATCTTCATTATTTTTTACTTATTGCTGTTATCATGGTTGTTATTACTCTCCTGGATGATCTTGCAGGATAAAAAATATAGGTTTATTCATGGTTCAATAAATATTTATTTTGACCTATTATTATGCTAGATACTTTGCTAAAAACTAGGGATAAATAATTTTGGGGAACTATCTCCTTTTGGCCCAAGTTCCAACAAATCAAAACATGAAAAGTTCTGCTTCTGAAGAAAATTGAGGATTTTTCTTTTGTGTGGAAGCACATTTGGCCTCATCTGGCAGTTGAAGAAGATTTAAAAATTTTTTTTTTTCATTTTTCTGAAGCTGGAAACAGGGAGAGACAGTCAGACAGACTCCCGCATGCGCCCGACCGGGATTCACCCGGCACGCCCACCAGGGGCGACGCTCTGCCCACCAGGGGGCGATGCTCTGCCCATCCTGGCCGTCGCCATGTCACGACCAGAGCCACTCCAGCACCTGGGGCAGAGGCCACAGAGCCATCCCCAGCACCCGGGCCATCTTTGCTCCAATGGAGCCTTGGCTGCAGGAGGGGAAGAGAGAGACAGAGAGGAAGGTGCGGCGGAGGGGTGGAGAAGCAAATGTGCGCTTCTCCTGTGTGCCCTGGCCGGGAATCGAACCCGGGTCCTCCACACGCTAGGCTGACGCTCAACCGCTGAGCCAACCGGCCAGGGCAGATTTTTAAAATTTTAAAAACTGTTTATTATTGAAATTCTCAAATATTGTCAAATATAGACAGACTAATGTAATGAACACTCATGTGTCTATTATTAAGCTACAGCAATCATTAGAGATAGTCACTCTTGTTTCATATATATCTCCACCTACTTTCCCCCATCATTCTGATGCAACTTCCAGATATCATATCATTTATAACTACTTCAATATGTAAAGCAGTGTTTTTAAAGTTAATAAATTTTTATTTAAGGAATTTTTACATGTTCTGATTCTTTTCACTGACTTAGTTCCTCCTGAGTTTAAATCTTAATCCTTTTATTTTGCTCAATCCAGTTGTCATGTCAGTCAAGCCTGTGTAAAAGGAATAGAGATGATCATATCATCACAAACCATATGGTCCCTAGAAACAGAAGGATTAGCTAGACAAAGGACATCTACAAGACTCCAGAGATCTAAGACAGTTATTGTAAAATCTCACTGATTATTAATGGCTATTAAAGAATTACATATAACTTGTGTTATATTGGACAGTACTGATCTAGGCAATGAAAATAAATAAGGATTAATAAAATGTTCTTAAAAGGATGAATGTAGTGACGTCACGGAAATGGCGCCGTGAGAAGTGCGTCCGACAGCTCTCCCCTAAATCACAACAAATTTATCAACTAGAAACAGAAAAATTTATCCTCGGAGCATTCCGGAGTTCCACACAAACTGAAAGCAAAAGGACTGTTATCACTTGAATCTGAGAGACGAGGGTGTGGAGGAAGCTACCGCAGCAGCGACGCTCATTCAAGCCGCGAGGGAGTGCGCCTGCGGTGAGTCAGCCCATATACTTGGGAACCGCGAGCCGCCGCGAGCGGCCGCAGCGAACCGCCGCCGCGAGCGGCTGCCACGAGCCGCCGCGCGCGCCCGGTCCGGTTGAGCACCGCTGACGTTCCCAGCGGCCCGCACACTGCGAGTGGGGGTCGCCAGCCACCGGTGCCCGGAGCGCCCCATTCACGTGCGTGCCTTGGGCATTCCACGTGCCCAGGGCACCCTGCTGGCCCGCACACCCAGGGGGCTCCATTATCCTGCGCCTGGTGCGGTCCAGCCGCCAGTGGCGGGGCAAGCGGGAGAGGCTTGGGAGATTCTCTCCGTGGGCGGGGCACCTCACCCAGCCATTCAAGCTAACAATCAAGCGTTGGGGGAGGGGCGTGCGCAGGCAGCCTAAAATACCTTCGGAAGCACAGCTGCGACCCAATCACTGAAATTAGCTTAACCCATAAAATCTGCGCACCCTCGGTTCTAATTGATAAGATCTCTCTCAGTTCAGCAATCCAAGACAAGAGGCGTGATATTTTTTAGTGCCTCTCGCTAAAGGGGCGGGGGCCACTTCTGATTGATAGAGCCTCCATATTAAGGGATAAACGCTAACAAGAAGGACTTGGCAGATAATAAGGTCTATACTACACTAGTCGTAAGCAGAGACTAGTGCCTCTTCTTCCCTGCAAAAACAGGCTACAAAATGTGGAAAGCCTGGGTTGAGAGGTCCAACTAAATGATAGGTGCTGAACAGTCACCTTGACAACAATTGACTCCCACCCCCGCCTGATTACACTGGAGGCCCTGACTGTCAGAGCCTTTCCCAAAGCCTTGCACTGAGTGGGGATAGAATGGGGATTTCCCAGCTCTTTGAGCCTCTTACTCCCCAGGCAGAAGCAGTTGCAGCCTTATAGCTGGATCACCAGGCTGCTAATTCAGAAAGGGGGGACTAGGAGAGAGAATCCAGGAAAGCAAACTCTCTCATCGTTGGACCCTGCAAACGCCAACAAGCCTTTACTTCCAGCAAGACTAAAGCCAATTATATGACATTGCCATAGAATCCCATCAACTGCAAATCCCTACCTAAGAGTGACACAGGGGTAGAGCCTGGGGTACAGAGTCACCGACCAGGAAGAGGGAGAGAAAAGAAAAAGGAAGAAGTTAACCTCTCAAAATCAAGAAAAACCCACAGACTTTACAACTTGATCCACTAATTTTTTTGTTGTTGTTGTTGTTGTTTGTTTCTTCTATCTTTTTGCCTTTATTTCCTCCACCTCGGTCCTTCTATTCTCTGCCCATCTTATGCTTTCCCTTTCTTGAACTACACTACCCATGAGTGTTGCATTTTATTTTTCTTCTTCATCCTCACCCTCCTTTAAGGTTATACTCCAAAACACTTAACTCTCACTCTCTCCTCTTTTGTTTTTTTTTTTTTGTCTTGCTTTATTTTGTTTTTTTCTCCTCCTATTTTATTTCTTCCTTCGTTTTTCTCTTTTTCTTATTTTTTCCTTTCTATTCATTTTTTCTTTTCTCATTTTACTTTCCTCCCATATAATCCTCAATCACGAACAAATTAGTTAATTTGGGACTCAAGGCTTTTTTTTGGCTTTATTTCTCTTTTTTGCTTTTGTTTTTATTTTTTTTTCTCTTGTTTGTTTATTTTTGTGGCATTTTGGGTCCTCCCAACCCAAGGTCTCCATTGTATTTAGTCTTCGCTCCACTTAATACAACAGATTTTTACTTATTATTTTTATTTTTTCTTCTTTATTATTCTTTTTTGGTCCTTTTTTCTGATTCCCTCTTATCCCTCTCATTATATCTCTTAGTTGACCATCACTTACAAGCAAATCATCTTATGCTTGTCTAAGATTTTCTTCCTTTTTTTTTTTTTTTTGCATTTAGTAGGTCCCTACTCCCTTTTTTTTGCCCCTTGAACTCTTCACCCCAAATCAGGCCCTCCATTATAGGCATGATATTTCCCTGAGGAGGGGAGAGGAGGGAAAGAGAAGAGAGAAAAAAAGGGGGAAATAATAAATTATTACTGTTTTTTTTTGTGGGGTGTTTTATTTTTTTTTTCTTTTTACTCTTTATTAATTCTAATTAGTGCTATCAATAAGACCACCCTCAGATGCCGATAAGAAAGAGGAAATCGAATATTATGGATACAAAAGAAAGAGAGGTAACACAAATAGATGTGGAAAAATCTATGGAGAAAAGACTTAACATATTGGAAGCCTTGGAGCTAAATGACAGAGAATTTAAAATAGAAATCTTAAAAATACTCAGAGATATACAAGAAAACACAGAAAGGCAATATAGGGAGATCAAAAAACAACTCAATGAACACAAAGAATATATTACCAAGAAAATCGAAACTATAAAAACAAATCAAACAGAAATGAAAAACTCAATTCACGAGCTGAAAAACAAGGTAACAAGCTTAGCTAACAGAACAGCCCAGATTGAAGATAGGATTAGTGAAATAGAAGACAAACAACTTGAGGCACAACAGAGAGAAGAAGAAAGAGACTCAAAAATAATAAAAAACGAGAAAGCCCTACAGGAATTGTCTGACTCCATCAGAAAGAATAACATAAGAATAATAGGTATATCAGAGGGAGAAGAGAAAGAAAATGGAATGGAGAATATACTCAAACAAATAATAGACGAGAACTTCCCAAGCCTGTGGAAGGAACTAAAGCCTCAAATTCAAGAAGCAAACAGAACACCAAGTTTTCTTAACCCCAACAAACCCACTCCAAGGCACATCATAATAAAGATGACACAAACCAATGACAAAGAAAAAATTCTCAAGGCAGCCAGGGAAAAGAAGAATACAATATATAAAGGAAGGCCTATTAGATTATCATCAGATTTCTCAGCAGAAACTCTACAAGCTAGAAGAGAGTGGACCCCAATATTTAAAGCCCTGAAAGAGAGGAACTTTCAGCCAAGAATACTATACCCATCAAAGCTATCCTTCAAGTATGAAGGAGATATAAAAACATTCACAAATACAGAAAAGATGAGAGAATTTATCAACAGAAAGCCCCCACTGCAGGAAATACTAAGGGGGGTTTTCCAACCAGATTCAAAGAACAAAAGAAAACAACACCACAAGTAACAGCTCCACCAAGAACACAATAAAACCAAACTTAAACTGTGACAACAAAGGAAAAAAAGGGGGGAGAGGATGGAGATTAACAGTAGCAAAGGATGATGAAGTGCAGAAATACTTATAAGATAGGGTACTACAATGAATATGGTAGGTACCCTTTTCATTACTTAATGGTAACCACCCTTAAAAAAACCACCACAAAAACACTTGACTTAAAAAAGGTAGCAACAGAGGAAAGAAGTATGGAACACAAACAAACAAAAACAAATGATAGAAAAACAAAAGAGAAGAATCAAACTAGATACAAAACTAACAGAAAGCAATTTATAAAATGGCAGTAGGGAACCCACAAGTGTCAATAATTACACTAAATGTAAATGGATTAAACTTACCAATAAAAAGACACAGAGTAGCAGAATGGATTAAAAAAGAAAATCCAACTATATGCTGCCTACAAGAAACACATCTAAGCAACAAGGATAAAAACAAATTCAAAGTGAAAGGCTGGAAAACAATACTCCAAGCAAACAACACCCCAAAAAAAGCAGGCGTAGCAATACTCATATCTAATAATGCTGACTACAAGACAGAAAAAGTACTCAGAGACAAAAATGGTCATTTCATAATGATTAAGGGGAAGTTGAATCAAGAAGACATAACAATCCTTAATATATATGCACCAAACCAAGGAGCACCAAAATATACAAGACAGCTACTTATTGACCTTAAAACAAAAACTAACAAAAATACAATCATACTTGGAGACCTCAATACACCGCTGACGGCTCTAGATCGGTCATCCAAACAGAGAATCAATAAAGATATAGTGGCCTTAAACGAAATACTAGAACACCTGGATATGATAGACATCTACAGGACACTTCATCCCAAAGCAACAGAGTATACATTTTTCTCTAGTGTACATGGAACATTCTCAAGAATTGACCATATGTTGGGCCACAAAGACAATATCAGCAAATTTAGAAAAATTGAAATTGTACGAAGCATATTTTCTGATCATAAAGCCTTGAAACTAGAATTCAACTGCAAAAAAGAGGGGGAAAAACCCACAAAAATGTGGAAACTAAACAACATACTTCTAAAAAAATGAATGGGTCAAAGAAGAAATAAGCGCAGAGATCAAAAGATATATACAGACAAATGAAAATATACGACATATCAGAATCTCTGGGATGCAGCAAAAGCAGTAATAAGAGGAAAGTTCATATCACTTCAGGCCTATATGAACAAACAAGAGAGAGCCGAAGTAAACCACTTAACTTCACACCTTAAGGAACTAGAAAAAGAAGAACAAAGACAACCCAAAACCAGCCGAAGAAAGGAGATAATAAAAATCAGAGCAGAAATAAATGAAATAGAGAACAGAAAAACTATAGAAAAAAACAATAAAACAAGGAGCTGGTTCTTTGAAAATATCAACAAAATTTACAAAACCTTGGCAATACTCACCAAGGAAAAAAGACACAGGACTCAAATAAATAAAATCCAAAATGAAAGAGGAGAGATCACCACAGACATCATAGATATACAAAGAATTATTGTAGAATACTATGAAAAATTATATGCCACCAAATACAACAATCTAGAAGAAATGGATAAATTCCTAGAACAATACAACCTTCCTAGACTGAGTCATGAAGAAGCAGAAAGTCTAAACAGACCAATCAGCAGGGAGGAAATAGAAAAAACTATTAAAAATCTCCCCAAAAATAAAAGTCCAGGCCCAGACGGTTATACTAGTGAATTCTATCAAACATTCAAAGAAGACTTGGTTCCTATTCTACTCAAAATCTTCCAAAAAATTGAAGAAGAAGCAATACTTCCAAACACATTTTATGAGGCCAACATAACCCTCATACCAAAACCTGGCAAGGATGGCACAAAGAAAGAAAACTACAGACCAATATCTCTAATGAATACAGATGCTAAAATACTAAACAAAATACTGGCAAACCGAATACAACAACATATTAAAAAAATAATACATCATGATCAAGTGGGATTCATCCCAGAATCTCAAGGATGGTTCAACATACGCAAAACGATTAACGTAATACACCATATCAACAAAACAAAGAACAAAAACCAGATGATCTTATCAATAGATGCAGAAAAGGCTTTTGATAAAATACAACACAATTTTATGTTTAAGACTCTCAACAAAATGGGTATAGAAGGAAAATATCTCAACATGATAAAGGCCATATATGATAAACCATCAGCCAACATCCTATTAAACGGCATAAAACTGAGGACTTTCTACCTTAAATCAGGAACAAGACAGGGTTGTCCACTCTCTCCACTCTTATTCAACGTGGTGCTAGAAGTTCTGGCCAGAGCAATCAGACAAGACAGAGAAATAAAAGGCATCCATATCGGAAAAGAAGAAGTAAAGCTATCACTTTTTGCTGATGATATGATCCTATACATCGAAAACCCGAAGGACTCCACAAAAAGATTATTAGAAACAATAAACCAATACAGTAAGGTCGCAGGATACAAAATTAACATACAAAAGTCCATAGCCTTTCTATATGCCAACAATGAAATATTAGAAAACGAACTCAAAAAAATAATCTCCTTCACGATTGCAACAAAAATTAAAATACCTAGGAATAAACATAACAAAGAACGTAAAGGACCTATATAATGAAAATTACAAAGCATTGTTAAGGGAAATCGAAAAAGATACAATGAGATGGAAAAATATTCCTTGTTCTTGGATAGGAAGAATAAATATAATCAAAATGGCCATATTACCCAAAGCAATATACAAATTTAATGCAATTCCCATCAAAATCCTTATGCGATTTTTTAAAGAAATGGATCAAAAAATCATCAGATTTATATGGAACTATAAAAAACCCCGAATAGCCAAAACAATCCTAAGGAAAAAGAATGAAGCTGGGGGCATTACAATACCTGACTTTAAACTATATTATAGGGCCACGATAATCAAAACAGCATGGTATTGGCAAAAAAATAGACACTCAGACCAATGGAACAGAATAGAAAGCCCAGAAATAAAACCACATATATATGGTCAAATAATCTTTGATAAAGGGGCCAACAACACACAATGGAGAAAAGAAAGCCTCTTCAACAAATGGTGTTGGGAAAACTGGAAAGCCACATGCAAAAGAATGAAACTCGACTACAGCCTGTCCCCGTGTACTAAAATTAATTCAAAATGGATCAAAGACCTAAATATAAGACCTGAAACAATAAAGTACATAGAAGAAGACATAGGTACTAAAATCATGGACCTGGGTTTTAAAGAACATTTTATGAACTTGACTCCAATGGCAAGAGAAGTGAAGGCAAAGATAAATGAATGGGACTACATCAGAATTAAAAGTTTTTGCTCAGCAAGAGAAACTGATATCAAAATAAACAGACAGCCAACTACATGGGAACTGATATTTTCAAACGACAGCTCAGATAAGGGCCTAATATCCAAAATTTACAAAGAACTCATAAAACTCAACAACAAACAAACAAACAATCCAATAGAAAAACGGGAAGAGGATATGAACAGACACTTCTCCCAGGAAGAAATACAAATGGCCAACAGATATATGAAAAGATGCTCAGCTTCATTAGTTATTAGAGAAATGCAAATCAAAACTACAATGAGATACCACCTCACTCCTGTTAGATTAGCTATTATCAACAAGACGGGTAATAGCAAATGTTGGAGAGGCTGTGGAGAAAAAGGAACCCTCATTCACTGTTGGTGGGACTGTAAAGTAGTACAACCATTATGGAGGAAAGTATGGTGGTTCCTCAAAAAACTGCAAATAGAACTACCTTATGACCCAGCAATCCCTCTACTGGGTATATACCCCAAAACCTCAGAAACATTGATACGTGAAGACACATGTAGCCCCGTGTTCATTGCAGCACTGTTCACAGTGGCCAAGACATGGAAACAACCAAAAAGCCCTTCAATAGAAGACTGGATAAAGAAGATGTGGCACATATACACTATGGAATACTACTCAGCCATAAGAAATGATGACATCAGATCATTTACAGCAAAATGGTGGGATCTTGATAACATTATAAGGAGTGAAATAAGCAAATCAGAAAAAAACAAGAACTACATGATTCCATACATTGGTGGAACATAAAAATGAGACTAAGAGACATGGACAAGAGTGTGGTGGTTACCAAGGGTGGGGGGGGAGGGAGGACATGGGAGGGAGGGAGGGAGAGAGTTAGGGGGAGTGGGAGGGGCACAGAGAACTAGATAGAGGGTGACGGAGGACAATCTGACTTTGGGCGAGGGGTTTGTAACATAATTTGATGACAAAATAACCTAGACATGTTTTCTTTGAATATATGTACCCTGATTTATTAATGTCATCCCATTACCATTAATAACAATTTATTTAAAAAAATTAAAATAGGATGAATGCTAGCAATGTAGCAGAAAGAAAACCTAGTAGGAAAATGTTTTGTGGTAATGTCCATGGCAAATAAAGCAGTTGTCTTAATCTGCTCTGCACAGCCTTGCTATGACACTCATTATTACCAGTCTATCTATGCAAAAGGAACAGTCTTCTAGATTAGAAATACTGAGATAGGCTTAGGAAAATCAGCTACGAATAAGCTCCCCCATGCCCCAGCAGTGGTTCTATCCTAAGATAGAAGTAAAGCGTAGAGGCTTTGATTATCTACAGGAAGAAAGAATTCCAGTAAACATGCACAATGATGAAGCATTTACATTTCCAAGAAAGGGAGTCAAAAAGGTCTTGCCAATGAAATGGACATAGAATTTTTTTAAAAAAATTTAATTAGAGGAAGAAACTGTATTTTGTCTTCTGGTGGATTGTAATGTCTATGCTATCATTTCAAATTCATTTATATGGTTTAAAATAAGTGATAGAAGTTCATCATTTTACTTTTGCCTTTCTTTTCTTCCTCAGTCTCCCTGAAAAATCAAAGAGTAAGTGGCTAATTCAGTTGGTCCAGTGGTTATCAAACTTTTTGTGTAAAAGGCCAGGTAGTAAATATTTTAGGCTTTGTGGGCTATGAGGTCTCTGCCACAACTCTTCAACTTGTCATGCAAAAGCAGCCATAGAATCTGTAAATAAATGGACATACTTAAGTTCCAATACAACTTTATTTATGGGTACTAAAATTTGAATTTCATGTAATTTTCATGAGTCACAAAATATTATTATTTCTCTGATTTCTGTTCAACCATTAAAAAGTATACTGACGCCTGACCTGTGGTGACGCAGTGGGATAAAGCGTCGACCTGGAACACTGAGGTCACCGGTTCGAAACCTTGGGCTTGCCCGGTCAAGGCACATATGGAAGTCGAAGCTTCCTGCTCATCCCCCTTCTCTCTCTCTCTGTCTCTCTCTCTCACTCCTCTCTCTCTAAAAAATCAATAAATAAAATATTAAAAAAAGGTATACTGACCACTCTTAGCTCACAGATCATACAAAAAGAGGTGATGAGCTGGATTTGTCTTGCAAGCTGCAATTTTATGACCCCCGGACTAGTGCTCAGAGAGATGAGAGAAATATTACATTATATTTATTTAACAATTCATTAAATATTTTCTTTTTTTATTGATTTGAGAGAGCGAGAGAGAGACAGAGACAGGAAGGGAGAGAGGGAGAAAAAAGCATGAGAAGCATCAACTTATAGTTGTTTCACTTCAGTTATTCATTGATTGCTTCTCATATATGCCTTGACTGGGTGGCTGAAGCTGAGCCACTGACCCCTTGCTCAAGCCAGTGACCTTAGGATCATGACTCTGAACCCGTGGTCAAGCCAGTGACTCTGCTCAAACCGGTGAGCCTGTACTCAAGCTGGGGGCTTCGGGGTTTTGAACTGGGACTTTAGTGTCCTAGGTTGACACTCTGTCCATTGCATCATCATTGGTCAAGCCATAAAACATTTTCACATATATTTCATTTTATATTTAGAACAACTCTATGAAGTATATATTCTCATCTTTCTATCTTACAGATGAGATAGCTGAACCTGACCAGGCAGTGGCACAGTGGATAGAGTATAAGACTAGAATGTAGAGGACCCAGGTTTGAAACCCTGAGGTTGCTGGCTTGAGCGCGGGCTCATCTGGCTTGAGCATGGGCTCACCAGCTTGAGCACGGGGTCACTGGCTTGAGCAAGGGTCACTTGCCCTGCTGTAGCCCTCTTGTCAAGGCACATATGAGAAAGCAATCAATGAACAACTAAGGAACCTCAACAAAGATTTGAGCTTCTCATCTCTCTCCCTTCTTGTCTGTCTGTCTCTATCTGTCCCTCTCTCTGTCTCTGTCACAAAAAAAGAAAGCTGAAGCTCAGAGATTTGCCTAAAGTACTGGCTCTCAACCTAGGCTGCACATTAAGTTTATCTGGGAGGCTTTTAAAGAATATCAGGCTCCACACTCAGGAATTCTGATTTAATTGGTCAAGGATTAATTTCTCTGAAGTGGGAGAAATTCTGCGCCCCCTCCACCAGGGTACATTTGGCAGTGTCTAGGATATAACTGAGAAGGAAAGAAGGAAGTAAACTGGCATAGAGTAGGTAGAGTCCAGTGATGCTTCTAAGCATTCTATAATGCACAGGACAGCCCCTCACGACAAAGAATTATCTGACTAAAATATCAATAGTGCTAAAGTTGAGAAACTGATTTTGGGCAGGCCCAGGTAATGATATATATGAAAAGCTCCCCAAGTGAGTTTCCAGTTGATAGCTTACTATCTATTTTGCGTCTGTGGTATGTGGGATCAGTAATAACTTGGATAATTCATATCAACAGACAATTGTGAATTTTCAATACATAGGATTCTAGTTCTTGACTGACAACTTTTTTTTTCTTGAGCTGCTAATAAGATACTAAATAAATGGGTTTGTAATCCTCTTTCTTCGTTTTATGCTGCCTACTCTGTAGAGTAGTACTGAGGACACTAAAGGCTTAGATAATAATCTTATCCTTGGCAACAGGGATGTTTGCAAGAAACAGAGCTACATATTTACTTGAAGAGCCCCTGCTCTGAAACACTTGGTAATCTGATTGACTTAGGAAAGACTGGACATTCTCCAAAGGGTTCAGCTAATTGAGGTCTTCAAAGGAGAAATTACATGTGTGAAGGCCTGAGAGGTATAAATCTGGAGAAGGAAAAGGTAGAAAACGTAAATGTTTCCAGTTCATGAGATGGGGTAGGGGGGGTGGGTTCAGGGAATATTAGTGGAAGTTGATTAGGACATGTGAAAAGCACTCAGGAAAGATATTGGAAAGATTTATAATGCAAGGATTCAAAACAACGTAATACAAAGGAAGAAAGAAAACATTGTGTGGGTCAGCGTTTCTGACAATGTGGCCCTTGAATCATTTACAGAAGAACTATCTGGGTTATTTGTTATAAATACAGAATTTTCAGGCTCCATCAAGACCTTTTTAATCAAGACTAGTGTCAGTCCCTAGAACCTGCATGTTTAACAGTCCGAGTGTCTCTGATGTATACCTGAAATCTGACAAGTACTGGTGTAACTCTGGCTCCAAAAGGAGGAGGATCAAAATGACACTGTAATCTAAAATAAATGTGGCCTTTGCCTTAGGAAAGAGTGTTTCCCTGAGCAATTTTGTGTTAATAGGGGTTTTCTATATTTATATTTATTGTAATTGCAACAGTGGAACTCATTATTACTCAAAAGAAGCCAAAGGTTTGGACTTTCATAGAGTGAATGTTCATATTCAACTAATCTTAAAATGTTTGGGAATGTCTGATCTGTCATAATCAATATTAGCTAACACTAAAAAATGCATGCATTAAAAAATATTCATGTTTATACTTATTTCTTTGTTTTTGTTTTTGCATTTTTACCTCTCACAAAAAATGTTTTGTGTCAATTTTAACTGAGAAAATTGAGCAAATTAAATTAAATTAATTTTGACAACCATGATAATGTTTGTTATAATTACATAGATGAATTTTTTTTTTGCGGCTTCTATACCTGTTGCATCTCATGTTCAAAGTTCTCACATTGGAACAGAAATATGCTGATTAGATAAATGACATTATGTACAACATTTTATTGCACTGGATGCATTTGAATTTTACACAGAGAACAGACTCGGAGTCTGATTATCTGAGTCTCTGATTGCTTTGTCATTCCAAGTTTAGATAAATGGTTTAATCATTTAATGAATTGATAATTTGCTTTTGAGTCAACAAAACATCAAATTGCCAACCTTACTTATGAAAATATGGACTAGTTGGATTCTTATCCATTGTGTTATTTAATAGTGTATATATAATTGTTCTATTTTTTTTCTACCATCCTTAATCACTTCCACTTGATTTGATAAGGCCCTTGCAGGTTTTCTGTAACATTTTCATTTTGACAGGATGATGATAATACATGGCACATTGAGAATTAAAGCAGTGCCAATAGAGAAGAATAATAGCTTTATAGTGTGGAAATGTAGAGTCCCTATTTAGAGAATCGAATCAGTAAATAAAGGAATTCATTCCCAGCTTGTTTCCAAATGATCTGTTCAATGAGGCCTATGTCAATTTGCAGTGTTTTGAGTGTAAAGGAATCCAGAAAAGTAGAGAAGTTCAGAATTAATATTGATTAGAGCTGGAAGGAACATAGTATTTCTCAAATTCAAATGTCTAAAAGGGCCAGGCAATTAACATAAAGTGATGTGCAACAAACCATGATATAAAGGGGATCTCTTTCCCCCTGTTGCCTATGGAAATGTAGGCTCAGTGTTTCAAAATATTCTAATTTTTCAAGAGATTCCAAAATCTGGTCTTCCTTATTTCTTCTCTTGTTGAGTAGCTACCAGGATATGGGAACCCTCCTCTCAGTCACATTTGATTGGAACAGGGACAGATACCTGTCTATAAGGGTTGCTGCCCATCCATAGGCTAGCAGCTAACTTTTGTGGCCAGGGCTTAAGATGAACAGGGATATATTATTCCTTCAAGAAGTTTGATTCATGACATGCAGTAAATGTATCAGTTGGTAGCAAAACAGAAAGAAGTAGACACAGAGACTGGAGTCAAGTCATGTTAATTGTAGAGTACTTGACACAAGTCACATACTTTTGCAACTGAGGTCCTCAGAGTAACTTAGAATCTAAACCTACACACCCCCCATCCATGTCCTCATGCTAGGTAAGGTGTTATATTTAACAGTGCTCTAAACCCAAGGGAAATGGACACACTGTATTCAGAAATGTGTATACCCATGGTTGGGTTAATTGGGGACTTTCCAGAGCTGTTGTAAGAATTAAATGAGAACATGTGAAAGGGTCTAGGTTAGTAATTGATACATAGTAGATACTTTGTGTTACCTTTCTGGCTCCCTCCCTCTCTGCTCCTCCATCACTCATGTATTTATGTATAGTGTTGACCTTAACCAAAGGCAGGATTCTAGTGCCTGTAACTTAGGACAATGATGGACAGAGAGTATTTTCCTGTGTATTTGCCAGCTGTTACTTGAAATGCCCTTGTCTAGAACCCATATTTTTCCAGAGTCAGGGTTTGAGGGGAATTAGTTAAAGATCCTAGACTCTGACTCTGGCTGCCTATATCTGTCAGGATTCGGTGTAAGAAACAGAAACCACTCTAGAAAATTTTGATTAAAAGTGATTTAATAAAAAAATTAGATATTTTAAAAAATCTTTGGAAGGGTTGGAAGAGTAGGCTCTAGGCTGGACGTAAAGGAATGATAGAACCCATTCACTGGTTGGCTAATACCTCTGAGACAACCACTGGGATGTTTGGTTTCAAGAAGGTAGCACCATTGCTGTGGCCCAAGGAACAGAAGCTGGAGTCAGGAAATCTTGCTGACACTAATGCATTGCCTCTCATATCCAGGAAGCTAGAGACTAAATGCTGTTACATTGTTGAAGAACATTCTCTTGTATGTATGACCTTGACTGCAAGGGTAAAGGAGCCCAAAAAGACAGGGAAGGTGGCCCTGGATTTACTTCTGCCTTCCAAATCTCACATAAGTTAACATATTTTGTGGAAGCTATTTTAAACCAAGAACTCAAGCTGTACTGGAGTCTGTGAAATGTAGTTCTAAGTTTTCTAGTCTTTGCAGCACAGAAAGGACACTAGAAGGAAGTGGGAATAAAGGATGAGCAAGCCAATCCATATTATATACTGTATAACTCTGTCCTACAATATTAATCAGTAGAGGCTTTCAGGAACCCTGTGTACTAGATTTGCCATGCTGTACCATTTAATGTCTAAACTTCAGTAAAACCTACTGATGTTAATGCTGATAATACATATTTGTCATTTAGTGTTTGTCCTTTACCTGTCCCCAGTTCTCAAGTAGGAAAAGGCTAAGTTTATTTTCTGCAGGGATGGGGTTGGTAGAGAACAGATGGTGGAATGACTAACTTGTAATCATCTGGGACTTTCTAAATTCAGTGTAATGTCTCTTGTGTACAGTAAGTTTAACAGGTCTATGCTTTTGTGTCTCTTGAGAGAGTAGAGACCAACCCCCCCCCCCAAAAAAAGGCTTGTTGTTAACTTTGCAATACTGGGATTTTGCATTTTATGTGATAAAAGTTTTTGGACCCCATTTCTATCTTTATAAAACTGCTCTATACAATCTCCTTGGTTTTGTTTTTTTTGTAGAAGCCTTTGATGTACTCTGGGGTTTGAGATAAAATCTTTAGTACACTTAAGAAGGAGAGGGGGACAGAATTATTATATCTGAGTTTAAGATCATTATCTCTGGCAAGGCCATAGTGCAAGCACATATATTCTTAAGGATATGGTGTCCATCTAAAGTGTATCAGTCAAAATCCA
Organism: Saccopteryx bilineata; assembly: GCF_036850765.1. Lineage (NCBI taxonomy): Eukaryota > Metazoa > Chordata > Mammalia > Chiroptera > Emballonuridae > Saccopteryx > Saccopteryx bilineata. Next base: position 24,640,843 of record NC_089502.1, read on the forward strand.
AGTTAGAAATAGGTGGCACCATCTGGGTAATTTGAGAACAGTTTAATAAAAATATAGGTAAGTTTAGAGGAATCACAAAGCATACTACAGCAGGTTTTCAAATAACATCATGTTGCTCAACATTGTTTTTTTTATAATGTTGATAAGGTGACATAGAAACTTAATTCTTATTTATATCAATTAGTTTATGATATAATTTGTTTTGTTATACAGTACATTATTTTGCTTAAAGTCACAGAACCTATTGATAATGTTGAGTGAGGACTCACTCTACAGGACTTTGGGGCTAGCAACCATAGAGAAGTTGTTATATTTGATGCCTAAAAGGCAAGTAAGGGAAGCTGTGAGTTATTACCAGAAAGTGGGGAGGGTACCTATGTGGACAGGGTCTCTTGGTAGAAGCCATTGCTTTCATTATCTCTCAACAGGAAAGAACTAGATGAATAACTCTTCCACCACCCTCCAAACTCCTACTGGTGTACTCCATTGGCTGAACCCAAGTGGAAGCTAGAAAGCAAGGAAATCAATTTATTAAGTCTGGACAGGTAAACTTTCTGGAACACAAATCATGGCAGGGAAACTTGGAGACAGAATAGATAAGCAAATGTAAGATATTCAGCACAGACAGGATGGTAACCACTATCTGATTGGACCTCACGGAAGTGATACAATCTTGCAGGTTCACATTCTCCTACTTGGCTAAACTGGTATCTTTGCATCTTTGAGAATGCTTACTTTTCTCACTGTTATGTATACATATGTTAGTATATAAGGATGTAAATATATATATATATGTACTGTATCAGATAGCATGTGTTTCCTCTTTTGTGAAATGTCTAACTGCTATAAGAGAGTCAAGAGGTGAATCAGAGGGATGGAACAAGAGGCTTAGAAACAGACACCATCATAAATCTATGCCTAATACAATAATTAAATGTGGCAAAACAATTAAGAAGAAATTATTATTTATTTTAGTTAATGACTACAGCACCATTATTCAATAAAGATATACTCTGACCTTACACTTCACCAAAATAAATTCCAGATGGATTAAATAGTTATATGAAAATAAAATAATAAAACAGGAGACCCAGAAGAAATAACAATATAAACAGTTTGGGAGAAGGGAAAACCTTTTAAACATGGCACCAAAAACTGAAACTATAAAGGGAAAGATAAACAGATTTGAAGGTCTAAAAATCAAACCTCTAAATGCCATAGAAGAGAAAAACAATAAAATGCTGAAAAATTTGTATTTTATTAATAAGGGTTAACACATAAAGAGTGTTCACAAATTAATAAGGAACATAAAAATTTTAATAGAAAAAAGGGACACATACAAAAATAGGCAATTTACAAAAGAACAAATACAAATAGCCAATGAGAAAATGAAAGCAGTTCAGATTCACTTATGATAAAAAAATAAAAATTTGTATGTCTTCTTGGGAGAAGTGTCTGTTCAAGTCCTCTCCCCATATTTTAATTAGATTGTTTGCTTATTTGTTGCTGAGCTTTGTAAGTTCTTTATATATTTTGGTTATTAATGCTGAATAGATATATGAAAAGATGCTCATCTTCACTAGCTATTTGAGAAATGCAGATCAAAACTATAAAGAGATACCACCTCACACCTATTATATTGGCAATTATCAACAAGATAGGTAATAACAAGTGATGGAGAGGCTGTGGAGAAAAAGGAACCCTCATTTCTGCTGGTGGAAATGCAAATTAGTACAATCATTATGGAAGAAAGTATGGTGGTTTCTCAAAAAATTAAGACTAGATCTACCATATGACCCAGCAATCCTCTACTGGGTATATACTCCCAAAACTCGAAAACACTGGTACGTAAAGACACATGCAATTCCATGTTAATCACAGCATTGTTCACAGTGGTCAAGACATGGAAACAACCAAAGTATGCCTTGATAGATGATAAGATAAAGAAGATCTGGCACATCTATACAATGGAATACTACTCAGCCATAAGAAATGATGACAGCCTGACTAGGCAGTAGTGCAGTGAATAGAGCATTGGACTGGGATACAGAGTATCCAGGTTTGAAACCTTGAAGTTGCTGGCTTGAATGTGGGCTCATCTGGCTTGAGTGCAGGCTCATCAGCTTGAGTGGGGGGTCGCTGGCTTGACCATGAGATCATAGACTTGATCCATAGTCACTTGCTTAAGCCCAAGGTCACTGGCTTGAGCAAGAGGTCACTTGCTCTGCTGTAGCTCCCTGGTCAAGGCACATATGAGAAAGCAATCAGTGAACAACTAAGGTGCTGCAATGAAGCATTGATGCTTCTTATCTCTCTTCTTTGCTGTCTGTCCTTATCTGTCCCTCCTCTTTGTCTCCTTCAGTCTCTGTCACAAAAAAAAGAAAAAGAAAAGAAATGATGACAGTGCTATTTATGACAACATGGATGGAACTTGAGAACATTATACTGAGTGAACTAAGTAAATCAGAAAAAGCTAAGAACTGTATATCACACATAGGTAGGATATAAAAATGAGTCTATGGACATAGATAAAAGTGAAGTGGTTACCAAGGGGAAGGCACTGTGGGGGAGGAGTTTTAGAGAGGATGTAAAGAGGGAAAAATATATGGTGATGAAAAATGACTTGACTTTGGGTGATAGATATACAACATAGACAACAGTTCAAATGCTATAGAAATGTTTATCTGAAACCTATGTACTCTTATTGATCAATGTCACCCTGTTAAATTTAATTTTCTAAGTAAAATTAAAAAAATGTAAATTAAAGAAAAATGTCATAGTATTTAAATTGTTATTTTTTTATTTTTGCTTATCATTGACAAACAACAAGAATAAGATAATACCCATTATTAACCTGGACATGAGGAAATAAGCACTTTAAGTGCAGCTGTTGGGAGAATAAATTGTTATAATCTTCCTGTTGGATAATTTGGCAATATGTTTCAAAAGTATTAAATGTGAAACAACAAGATGGTGATGGAGTAGGCAGACGTACCAACTTCCACCTCCCAGAACCAAAGTGGATTACAACTTAATTTTAAGAACCATCATCTGGAAAAACCAACTTTGGATTAAACCAAGAAAACTCTTTAACCAAGGAACACCAAAGAAGCCATGCAGAGACTGGTAGGAAAAGCAGAAATGCAGAAAGGGCTGCTCAGCTCCCTGGAGTGAAAGGCAGCCCGGAGAGACTTGCATGGCAGGAAGTGAGTTTAGCAGAGAGGGGAGGGTCTTGAGCCCCAGGAACAAAGCCCCAGCCTGCATCTCTAGAGCCTAAAAAAGGCATATGGACAGTATTTAGCTGCAAAAGAATTCAGGATACTGTTTGTAAGAAAGAGATAGATTTCTCAGACTCAGGATTCTTAAAGGGACCACACAGAAAACCTCTCTCACAACCACCCACCTGGGGCTCTCGGGGACGGGAGAGAGGAGAGGACCAGAGCAGTGGGAAGAGAGTGTAATCTAGGAGGCACAGGGAGAAACACTTTGAGGGACAGCCACCCTAACCACTGGGCTGAGTCACTCCCCAAATCTAAAGTAAATATTTCCCCTGGAAACAGCAATACCCACAAAGGGAAGAAGAACACTATCCAAACAAGCTTTCCCGTGGCACTCAGAGCAGAGTTGCTTAGAAGGAAGGAGATTTCAGGTCTAAAGTATTGAGTGTTAAGGTCTGAGTGGTAGCACCCTCACCCACATGGCTGAGGGCTTGCCAGAGGGTGAACGGCAATGGGATGTGGAAATGCAGTTCCATTGACAAGAGCAGAAGCCGGAGGGCCACTACTGAGGCCCAGATGTGACCTCAGTCTTTCCCAGCGGGGGCAGAGGGGATGTCTGAAAATGATCAGGCCCAGATGCTGGCCGACCTACAATTTTGCCTGTGGGAGAAGGGTGAGAGCCCCAGAAGGGGTGGAGACCCACTGCTGAGCAAGGGTGCATTGGTGTGCAGCCTCGCCCAGCTTGCAGAACTGACACTTGCAACAGACCCGAGGTGGTTCCTCCCACAGGGGTGGGGTAAAGGCACAGAACAGGTGGATTCCTATGACTGAGGATGTGTGCGTAGCCCCACCTGGCTGCAGAGCCAACGCTTGCAGCCAACCAGCGAGTAGGCTCCTCCTGCAGGGGCAGGACAAAAGCCAGTAAATAGGCGGAGACCCACAACTGAGAAAAGGTGCTCACCCCTGTACAGTGCCGAGACTTGCAGCCTTGGCATGGTGCATAATCCCACCTGCAGGGAGGCCAACGAGGCTTGTAGACCCAGGCATGTGATCACAGCCACTCCCATGGAGGAGAGGCAGAAACCTTAGCGACAACCCCAGCGGCCTGGCACTGGCAATGCCCATACCCGAACGCCCTAGGCAGCAGTGGCAGAAGGGGGGGGCTGCAGACAGACCACACTTAGGGAACACAGAGGTCACACCCAGTGAACTCCAATGGCCAAAACCTTCTTATACATAGACAAAATGGAATGCAGAGAAATGCAACACAACTGAATCAAGAGAAATTCCCAGAAAAGGACCTAAATAAGTCAGATATAACAAAATTGCCAAATGCAGAGTTTAAAATAATGATTGTTAGGATGTTCAAAGATCTCAGAACAACAATAGATGGTCATTATGAACACCTAATTAAAAATATAGCAAATACAAAAAAGGACATTGAAATAATAAAAAATAGTCAGAAATGACAAGTACAATATCAGAAATGAAGAACACAATGTAAGGAATTAAAAGCAGGATGGATGAAGCTGAGGATTGAATCAGCTTGTTAGAGGACAAGATAAATGAATGCATGGAAGTACAGCAGAAAAAAGAAAAGAAACTCAAAAAGTCTGAGGAAACTCTAAGAGAGCTCTGTGACAACATGAAGAGAAATAACATCCGCATCATAGGGGTTCCTGAAGAAGAGAAAGAACAAGGGATAGAGACTTTGTTCAATCATATCATAGCTGAAAACTTCCCTAAATTAATGCAGAAAAAGTCTCACAAGTTCAAGAAGCACAGAGAACTCCATTAAAGAGAAACCCAAAGAAATCTACACCAAGACACATCATAACTAAAATACCAAAGCTAAGTGATAAAGAGAAAATATTAAAAGCTGCTAGAGAAAAAAGGCTATCACCTACAAAGGAGCCCCCATAAGGATCACATCTGATTTCTCAACAGAAACACCCGAGGCCAGAAGGGAATGGCAAGAAATATTCAAAGTAATGCAGAACAAGAGCCTACAACCAAGACTAATATATACAGTAAGGCTATCATTTAAAATTGAAGTAGAAATAAAAAGCTTCCCAGACCAAAAGAAAAAAAAAAACTCAAGGAATTCACTACAACCAAACCAATGCTGCAAGAAATGCTAAGGGGCCTGTTGTAACCAGATCAAAGGGGAAAAAGAATATAACAAAATAGGAATACAGCTTTAAAGAATAAAATGGCAATAAACAATGACATTTAAGGTTATCAATAATAAGGTTATCAATAATAACTTTAAATGTAAATGGTTAAATGATTCAATCAAGAGACATAGGGTAGCTGTGTAGATAAGAAAACAGGACACATACATATGCTATCTACAAGAGAAACACCTTAAAACAAAAGATGCACATAGACTGAAGGTAAAAGGATGGAAAAAAAAATATTTCATGCAAATGGAAATGAAAAAAAAAAAGCTGGGGTAGCAATACTTATATCAGACAAAATAGACTTTAAAACAAAGGCTATAGTAAGAGATAAAGAAGGTCACAACATAATGATAAAGGGAGCAATCTAACAGGAAGATATAACTATTATAAATATCTACGCACCTAATATAGGAGCACTTAAATATATAAAGCAGACTTTGTTGGATATAAAGGGCGAGATCAACAGCAATACTATAATAGTAGGGGATTTCAATACCCCACTAACATCACTAGATAGATCCTCAAGAAAGAAAATTAACAAAGAAACAGCATACTTAAAGGACAGACCTATCTACAGATTTTAATACATATCTTTAGAACCTTTTACCCTAAAGCAACAGAATATACATTCTTTTCAAGTGCTCATGGTACATTCTCTAAAATAGACCACATGTTAGGGCACAAAAATGGTCTCAACAAATTTAAGAAGATTGAAATCATATCAAGCACTTTCTCTGATCACAATGGCATTAAACTAGAAATCAACCACAACAAAAAAACTGAAAAATAATCAAGCAATTTGAAACTAAATAGCATGTTATTATATAACAAACGGGTTAACAATGAGATCAAAGAAGAAAAAAATCCTAGAAATGAATAATAAAGAGCATACATCAACTCAAAACTTATGGGACACAGCAAAAGGCAGTCCTGAGAGGGAAGTTTATAGCATTACAGGTACACCTTAAGAAGCTAGAAAAAGTTCAAATAAACAACTTGACCCTGCATCTAAAGGAACTAGGAAAAGAACAACAAGTAAAGCCCAGAGGTAGTAGAAGGAAGGAAATAATAAAGATCAGAGCAGAAATAAATGACATGCAGGCGAAAGAAAAAATACAGAGGATCAAATGAAACCAGGAGTTGGCTCTTTGAAAAGGAAAACAAGATTGATGAACCTTTAACCAGACTCACCAAGAAAAAAAAGCGAGAAGATTCAAATAAATAAAACTAGAAAAGAGAGTGGAGAAATACCAACTTACACAACAGAAATACAAAATATTGTAAAGAAATACTATGAAGAACTGTATGCTAAAAAATTAGACAACCTAGATGAAATGGGCAAATTTCTTGAAACACACAATCTTCCAAAAATCAATCTGGAAGAATCAGAAAACCTAAACAGACCAATTACAACAAATGAGATCGAAACAGTTTTCAAAAAACTCCAAACAAAGAAAAGTCCGGGGCCTGATGGCTTCACAAGTGAATTCTACCAAATATTTAAAGAACTAACTCATATCCTTCTCAAGCCATTTCTAAAAATTCAAGAGGAAGAAAGACTTCCAAGCACTTTTATGAGGTGAGCATATTTCTGATTCTAAAGCCAGGCAAATACAACATAAAGAAAGAAAATTGACCCTGGCCGTTTGGCTCAGCGGTAGAGCGTCGGCCTGGCGTGCGGGGGACCCGGATTCGATTCCCGGCCAGGGCACATAGGAGAAGCACCCATTTGCTTCTCCACCCCCCCTTCCTCTCTGTCTCTCTCTTCCCCTCCCGCAGCCAAGGCTCCATTGGAGCAAAGATGGCCAGGGCGCTGGAGATGGCTCCTTGGCCTCTGCCCCAAGCGCTGGAGTGGCTCTGGTCGTGGCAGAGTGATGCCCCGGAGGGGCAGAGCATCGCCCCTGGTGGGCGTGCCGGGTGGATCCTGGTCGGGCGCATGTGGGAGTCTGTCTGCCTGTCTCTCCCCATTTCCAGCTTCAGAAAAATACAAAAAAAAAAAAAAAAAAAAAAAAAATTATAGGCCAATATCCCTGATGAATTTAAATGCTAACATTCTCAACAAAATATTAGCATACCGGATCCAATAATATATGAAAAAAATCATACATCATGATAAGGTGGGATTTATTCTGGGGAGGCAAGGCTGGTATAATATTTGCAAATCAATCAATGTGATTCATCATATAAACAAAAGGAAGGAGAAAAATCACATGAAAATTTCAGTGGATGCAGAAAAGTCATTTGATAAAATCCAGCACCCATTCATGATCAAACTCTCAGCAAACTGAGAATACAGGGAACATAACTCAACATGATAAAAGCTATCTATGATAAACCTACAGCCAACATCATATTCAATGGGTAAAAATTAAAAGCAATCCCCTTAAGATCAGGAACAAGGCAGGGGTGCCCCCTTTCACTACTGTTATTCAACATAGTTCTGGAAGTCCTAGCCACAGCAATCAGACAAGAAGAAGAAATAAAAGGGATCCAAATTGGAAAAAAAGAAGTAAAACTATCATTATTTGCAGATGATATGATATTGTATATAGAAATCCGTGATGTCTCAGTTAAAAAATTTCTTGGAGGAGACAAGATGGCGCTGGAGTAAGCAGACGTACCAGCATCTACCTCCCAGAACCAATGTGGATTACAAACTAATTTTATGAACTATCAGCTGGAAAAACCAACTTTGGACTAAACTAAAAGGACTCTTCAACCAAGGAACGCTGAAGAAGCCATACAGAGACTGGTAGGAAAAGCGGAGACACGGAGAGGGCTGCCCAGCTTCTCAGAGCGAACGGCAGCAGGGAGAGACTCGTGTGGCGGGAAGTGAGTTTAGCAGAGGGGGAAGGGTCCTGAGCCCCAGAAACAAAGCCCCAGCCTGCAGCCCCAGAGCCCAGAAGAAGCGTAAGGACAGTATTTAGCTGGAAACAAGTCAAGATACTGTTTGTGAGAGAGTCTAATTTCTCAGACCCAGGATCCTTCTTAAAGGGACCACGCAGAACATCTCTCTCACAAACACTCACCCGGGGCTCCTGAAGATGGAGGGAGAGGGGAGAGAATCACAGTAACAGGAAGAGAGTGCAATCTAGGAGGCATAGGGAAAAACATTTTGGGAGATAGCCACCCTAACCCCTGGGACGAGTCACTCCCCAAAGCTGAAGTGAATATTTCCCCCGGAAACCGCAATACCAGCAAAGGGAAGCAGGAGAGCAGCCAAACAAGCTCCCCCGCAGCATTCAGAGCAGAGTCGCATAGAAGGAGGAAGCTTTCGGGTCTACAGTAGTGAGTCTTAGGGTTCGAGCTGCAATGCCCCCACCCACGCGGCTGAGGGCTCCCCGGAGGGCGGGCGGCAGCGGGAGACAAAAGTGCGGTTCTGCTGGCAGGGGCGGAAGCCGGCTGGCCACCAGTGGGCTCAGGTGTGAGCTCAATCTTGCCCAGCTAGGGAGAAGGGGGCGTGCAAAAGCGGCCAAGCTCAGCTGCCGGCAGCCTGTAATCCAGCCTCCGGGAGAAGGGTGGGAAACCCAAAAAGGGTAGAAACCAGCCCTGGAGCAAGGGCAGAGGAGCACATCCCTGCCCCACCCGTGCAACCCAGGCTTGCGGTCTGACTTGGTAGCCTGCTCCTCCCGCGAGGGTGGAGCCAAAAGCCCAGAAGAGGCGGAGTTCCACTACGAAGTTGAGCTTGGGCACGCAGCCCTGCCTGGCAGTAGAGCCAAGGCTAGCAGCTGTTCCTTGAGTGGGATCATCCTGCAAAGGCAGGGCGAAAGCTCGGAAACAGGTGGAGACCCGCAGCAGAGCAAAGGTGCTTGCCAGTGCCCTCAGGACAGAGCATAACGTCACACACAGGGGCAACGCAAAGGCCAAAGCCACCAACCCTTGTGCACCCGAGCACGTGATCACAGCCACTCTTGAGAAGATAAAATGTGGAGGCAGAGAAATACAACACAAATAAACCAAGAGAAATCCCCAGAAAAGTACCTAAGTGAATCAGATATAACCAAATTACCAGATGCAGAGTTTAAAATAACGATTGTTAGGATGCTCAAAGATATTAGAACCACCATAGATGGCCATTATGAAAACCTAAATAAAGAGATAACAAATATAAAAAAGGACATTGATATAATAAAAAAGAATCAGACAGAAATGACAAATACAATATCTGAAATAAAGAATACAATGGAAGGAATTAAAAGCAGGATGGATGAAGCAGAGAATCGAATCAGTGAGTTAGAGGACACAATAAATAAAGGCTCGGAAGCAGAGCAGAAAAAAGAAAAGAGACTCAAAAAGTCTGAGGAAACTCTAAGAGAGCTCTGTGACAACATGAAGAGAAATAACATCCGCATCATAGGGGTTCCTGAAGAAGAAGAGAAAGAACAAGGGATAGAGACTTTGTTGAAACATATTATAGCAGAAAACTTCCCCCAATTAAGGCAGGAAAACATTTCACATGTTCAGGAAGCACAGAGAACTCCATTAAGGAGAAACCCAAAGAAACCAACACCAAGAAACATCATAATTAAATTACCAAAGCTAAATGACAAAGAGAAAATATTAAAAGCTGCTAGAGAAAAAAAGACTATCACCTATAAAGGAGCCCCCATAAGGATGACTTCTGACTTCTCAACAGAAACACTTGAGGCCAGAAGGGAATGGCAAGAAATATTCAAAGTAATGCAGAACAAGAACCTACAACCAAGACTACTTTATCCAGCAAGGCTATCATTTAAAATAGAAGGAGAAATAAAAAGCTTTACAGACAAAAAAAAACCTCAAGGATTTCACTGCAACCAAACCAAGGCTGCAAGAAATGCTAAGGGACCTCTTGTAAACAGATCAAAGGAAAAAAAAGAATATAGCAAAAGAGAAAAACAGTTTTAAAGAAAAAAATGGCAACAAACAATTACATATCAGTAATAACCTTAAATGTTAATGGATTAAATGATCCAATCAAGAGACATAGGGTAGCTGCATGGATAAGAAAACAGGACCCATACATATGCGGTCTACAAGAGACACACCTTAAATCAAAAGATGCACACAGACTGAAGATAAAAGGATGGAAAAAAATATTTCACACAAATGGAAATGAAAAAAAAGCTGGGGTAGCAATACTTATATCAGACAAAATGGACTTTGAAACAAAGACCATAGCTAGAGATAAAGAAGATCACTACATAATGATAAAGGGAGCAATCCAAAAGTAAGATATAACCATTATAAATATCTACGCACCTAATATAGGAGCACCTAAATATATAAAGCAGACTTTGATAGACTTAAAGGGCGAGATCAACAGCAACACTATAATAGTAGGAGATTTCAATACCCCATTAACATCATTAGACAGATCCTCAAGAAAGAAAATTAACAAAGAAACAGCAGACTTAAAGGACATATTAGATCAACTCGATTTAATAGATATCTTCAGAACCTTTCACCCTAAAACAGCAGAATATACATTCTTTTCAAGCGCTCATGGTACATTTTCTAGAATAGACCACATGTTAGGGCACAAAAGTAGGCTCAAGAAATTTAAGAAGATTGAAATCATATTGAGCACTTTCTCTGATCACAATGGCATTAAACTAGAAATCAACCACAATAGAAAAATTGAAAAACATTCAAACACTTGGAAACTAAATAGCACGTTATTAAACAATGAATGGGTTAACATTGAGATCAAAGAAGAAATTAAAAAATTCCTAGAAACAAACGATAATGAGCATACATCAACTCAAAATGTATGGGACACAGCAAAAGCAGTCCTGAGAGGGAAGCTTATAGCATTACAGGCATACCGCAAGAAGCTAGAAAAAGCTCAAATAAACAACTTAACCCTGCATCTAAAAGAACTAGAAAAATAACAGCAAGTAAAGCCCAGAGCTAGTAGAAGGAAGGATATAATAAAGATCAGAGCAGAAATAAATGACATAGAGGCTAAAGAAACATTACAGAGGATCAATGAAACCAGGAGCTGGTTCTTTGAAAAGGTAAACAAGATCGATGAACCTTTAACAAGACTCACCAAGAAAAAAAGAGAGAGGACTCAAATAAATAAAATTAGAAACGAGAGTGGAGAAATAACAACTGACACAACAGAAATACAAAATATTGTAAGAAAATACTATGAAGAACTGTATGCCAAAAAAACTAGACAACCTAGATAAAATGGACAATTTCCTTGAATCATATAATCTTCCAAAAATCAATCTGGAAGAATCAGAAAACCTAAACAGACCAATTACAACAAATGAGATTGAAACAGCTATCAAAATACTCCCAAAAAAGAAAAGTCCTGGGCCTGATGGCTTCACAAGTGAATTCTACCCAATATTCTAAGAAGAACTAACTCCTATCCTTCTCAAGCTATTTCAAAAAATTCAAGAGGAAGGAAGACTTCCAAACTCCTTTTATGAGGCGAGCATAATTCTGATTCCAAAACCAGGCAAAGACAACACAAAAAAAGAAAACTATAGGCTAATATCCCTGATGAACTTAGATGCAAAAATCCTCAATAAAATATTAGCAAACCGGATCCAGCAATATATGGAAAAAATCATACACAATGATCAAATAGGATTTATTCTTGGGAAGCAAGGCTGGTACAATATTCGCAAATCAATCAATGTGATTCATCACATAAACAAAAGAAAGGAGAAAAACCACATGATAATTTTAATAGATGCAGAAAAAGCATTTCATAAAGTCCAGCACCGATTCATGATCAAAACTCTCAGCAAAGTGGGAATACAGGGAACATAACTCAACATGATAAAGGCCATCTATGACAAACCCACAGCCAACATCATACTCAATGGGCAAAAATTAAAAGCAATCCCCTTAAGATCAGGAACAAGGCAGGGGTGCCCCCTTTCACCACTCTTATTCAACATAGTTCTGGAAGTCCTAGCCACAGCAATCAGACAAGAAAAAGAAATAAAAGGCATCCAAATTGGAAAACAAGAAGTAAAACTATCATTATTTGCAGATGACATGATATTGTATATAGAAAACCCTAAAGTCTCAGTCAAAAAACTACTAAACCTGATAAAAGAATTTGGCAAGGTGGCAGGATATAAAATCAATACTCAGAAATCAGAGGCATTTTTATACACTAATAATGAACTGTCAGAAAGAGAAATCAGGGAATCAATCCCCTTTACCATTGCAACCAAAAAAATAAAGTACCTAGGAATAAATCTAACCAAGGAGATTAAAGACTTGTACTCGGAAAATTATAAAACATTGATAAAAGAAATCAGGGAAGATACGAATAAGTGGAGGCATATACCGTGCTCATGGTTAGGAAGAATAAACATCATTAAAATGTCTATATTACCCAAAGCAATTTATAAATTCAATGCAATACCAATGAAAATACCAATGACTTACTTCAAAGACATAGAACACATATTCCAAAAATTTATATGGAACCAAAAAAGAACACGAATAGCTTCAGCAATCCTGAAAAGGAAGAAAAAAGCGGGAGGTATCACACTTCCAGATATCAAGTTATATTATAAGGCCATTGTACTCAAAACAGCATGGTACTGGCATAAGAACAGGCACATAGATCAATGGAACAGAACAGAGAACTCAGAAATAAACCCACAGCTCTATGGACAACTGGTATTTGACAAAGGAGTTAAGACAATACAATGGAGTAAAGACAGCCTCTTCAACAAATGGTGTTGGGAAAACTGGACAGCTACCTGCAAAAAAATGAAGCTAGACCACCAAATTACACCACTCACAAAAATAAACTCAAAGTGGATAAAAGACTTGAATATAAGCCGTGAAACCATAAGCATCTTAGAAGAAAACATAGGCAGTAAGCTCTCTGACATCTCTCGCAGCAATATATTTGCTGATTTGTCTCCACAGGCAAGTGAAATAAAAGACAGGATAAACAAATGGGACTTTATCAAACTAAAAAGCTTCTGCACAGCTAAAGACAATAAGAACAGAATAAAAAGACAAACTACACAATGGGAGAATATATTTGACATAGCGTCTGATAAGGGGTTAATAACCAAAAATTATAAAGAACTTGTAAAACTTAATACCAGGTAAACAAACAATCCAATCCAAAAATGAGCAAAAGAAATGAATAGACACTTCTCCAAAGAGGACACACAGATGGCCAATAGGTATATGAAAAAATGTTCAACATCACTAATGATTAGAGAAATGCAAATTAAAACCACAATGAGATATCACCTCACACCAGTCAGAATGGTGCTCATCAATAAAACAACACAGAATAAGTGCTGGCGAGGATGTGGAGAAAAGGGAACCCTCCTGCACTGCTGGTGGGAATGCAGACTCGTGCAGCCACTGTGGAAAACAGTATGGAGATTCCTCAAGAAATTAAAAATCGAACTGCCTTTTGACCCCGCTATACCACTGTTAGGAATATACCCCAAGAACACCATAGCACTGTTTGAAAAGAAGAAATGCACCCCTATGTTTATGGCATCATTGTTCACAATAGCAAAGATTTGGAAACAGCCCAAGTGTCCATCAGAGGACGAGTGGATTAAAAATCTTTGGTATATATATACTATGGAATACTACTCATCCACAAGAAATGATGACATCGGATCTTTTACAACAACATGGATGGGCCTTGATAACATTATACTGAGTGAAAGAAATAAATCAGAAAAAACTAAGAACTATATGTTTCCACACATAGGTGGGACATAAAGATGAGACTCAGAGACATAAACAACAATGTGGGTGTTACAGGGTGGGGGGAGGAGAGGGAGGGGGTTGGGGGAGGGGAGGGGCACAAAGATCATGGCCTTTCAGCATTTGCCATATTCCCCCCTTAATCTATAGACAGACAGCAAATATTTACGTATGGTGTTCCCACTATAAAGACTGCTGTCTTAGGGACAAATGCTGGTAAACTATTTCAGCAGTTCCTCCTTCTTCAAAGACTTATATAGAAACATAGATCTCCATGTTTCATAGGACATACTCAAGCTCACTCCATGCTCCCTGGTGCTTTAGCACAAGGGTATGCCCCCCCCCTTTTTTTTTAGTATTTTTCTTTTATTTATTTATTTTTTGTATATTTCTGAGGATGGGGATGGGGAGGCTGTCAGACAGACTCCTGCATGTGCCTGACTGGGATCCACCTGACATGCCTACCGGGGGGAATGCTCTGCCCATCTGGGATGTTGCTCTGTTGCAACCAGAGCCATTCTGGTGACTGGGGCAGAGGCCATGGGGCCATCCTTAGGGTCCAGGGTGGATTTGCTCCGGTGGAACCTTGGCTGCGGGCGGAAGGAGAGGGGGAGGCATGGAGAGGTAGATGGGCGCTTCTCCTGTGTGCTCTGGCCGGGAATCAAACCCGGGAATCCTGCACACCAGGCCAATGACTCCGACGGGTCTACCATATCATGCTTTTTACTTAAAAAAAAAATTTTACATTTCTTTTGAATGCTGATGAACAGGAGACACCAAATCTTTTTCGCCTGCAAACTACTACCTTCTTTATTAGATCTAGCTAATAACACTGTTTTTTCTTTTTTCCAAATAGCTCCAGATATATGGAAAAGATTTATATAGGTGGAAGGGGATCCTCAAACCCCTCAGCGAGATCTTCTGAGAATGGCTTTTAAGAAACCTACAGGCAGAAAAAGCCCAATAGAGATCAGGGGAAGTACCAGCTTTTAGGATACACCCTTAAAGGCTCCAACACCCAAAAGGGTCTCATAGGATGCCATCTGGGTCCTGCTTCAATTGTGGAAAGGAAGGTCATTGAGCTAAAGCCTGCCAGGCTTACACGCCTCTGCTGTGAGGAAACAGGGACACTGGAAGGTGGGTTTCCCCCTCGCTCCTCTAAGGGAGGGCTCAGTGTCTTCCAGCCCTGTTCCAACCACCTATGACCTAACCTTGCCCAGAAAGCTGGGGTTTGCCACTGAAGGCTGAAGGTGCCCAGGGCTGTCGGCCCCATCTACGACACTGTGGACGAGCCTAGGGTATTTCTTCCAAGAAGCAGGTAAACTGATCTCATTTGCACAAGGGCCACTTAACTATGTTTTGCCTGAATAGTCAGGTTTTTTATTCTTCCCTCAAAGATCTCTGTTGTGGGTGTTGATAGTCCTATTTTCTGCTGCTTTGCTTAATATATAGTGTTTCCTTTATCCCTCCTACCTCAATGCCCCACTCATATTTCAGGCTGAGACCTACTCTTAATTTAGAGCTCTCTTTCCTCCTTTTGCCAACTTGTATTATGAATTTACCTTTGCCACCCAGCTTAGTGTATCCCAAGGTTCTCTTTACCAGGCCACAGTCACAGAGCTCCAGGGAAAAGCAACCTGGTCTCAACTCTCCAGGCAGAGGAGAACAGAAGCTCCATATCCACGCATGCTGCAAATGATTTTTTCCAGTCTGCCTGAATCATTACCAGCTAGAAGCAGCGGTCATTGGGACTTGGACATGAGCTGCAAAGTATAGAATGGTGACAACAATTCCAGTGCCATGCGGACTTTTCCTGTGGGGAACTTTCCTGGACTCCTGCTCCCTGTGGCGGCTCCTAACAGACTGAACTGTGGTTGGGTTGCATTTTTCGGGGATTTGGCATGGTGATGGGGCCACCTTGGACTTGGGGAACATGTTAAGGACACTACTCATTCATGGATTCTTGCTGTATTGGCCAAGAGTTTGCTTAAAGGCTTTTAATCACTGTAAAAAAATAGAGGACTGGATAATAAGACGGGGCACATATACACCATGGTATATTATTCAGCTAGGAGAAAGGGTGACATCGGATCACTTATAGTGGAATGGTGTAGTCTTGGTAGCATTGTGCGGGGTGAAATGGGTGAATCAGAAAAAAACAGGAACTGCAGGATTCCATACATTGGTGGGACATAAAAGCGAGACTAAGAGGCATGAACAGGAGTGTGCTGGCTATGGGGGGTGGGGGGAGGGAAGGAGTGAGAGGGGAGGGGGAGGGATACAGAGAGAACTGGATGGAGGGTGGCGGAGGATGATCTCTCTTTGGGTGATGGGTATGCAACAGAACTAAATAACAAGATAACCTGGAAATGTTTTCTTTGAATGTATGTACCCTGATTTATTGAAGACACCCCATTAAAATAAAAATTTATTTATAAAAAAAAAGATTTTTACATTCAAAAAAAAATTTCTTGACTTCATAAATGAATTCAGCAAGGTGGCAGGATATAAAATTAGTATATCAGAATTTAGAGGCATTTTTACACACTAACAATGAACTGTCAGAAAGACAAGTTAAGGAAACAATCTCCTTCACTATTTCAACCAAAAAAATACAGTACCT